>NC_089590.1:72999278-73299278 GCF_019320115.1 Miscanthus floridulus
GCCTTGACTCCTTGCGTAGGACTCTGATCAGGTTGGCCAGGCCGCGCGTCATCTTTTGGTGGACCGGACCCACTGATCCGGGCCGGCCCAAGCCTAGCCGTAAGGGTATAGGGGTTAATACCCCCATAGCTAGTCCTCGAGCACCATGTATTATGCTGCGACACGCCATTTTTACCTTCTTCGACAAGTAAGGCTTGAGTCCTTGACATCTCTGACCACCATTGTCGCCAGAGAAGTAGGTTGTCCGAAGAATGTATGGTGCTCTTAAGAAAAAAGAAAAAGATTTCCATCCTGTGAAGTGTGCCCACTTGTATTTCTAAAAAGAAATGTAAGTGAATCTTGAAGCGTAGCATCCTTGATCATCAGAGGTGTAGTGGTCGAAAAGCAAACACATTCACCGCAAGGTGAAGTGTGCCCACTTAGTCCCCGAGCCTGGCAGTAGGTGACGTAGGCACGTGGTGCCAGGGTCTAAAAAAAGAATTTCTATTGAAGTTAAGAATCCAATCGTCGTGCAGGCGATACGAGAGAGCCTTGTAGCAAGGTCTAAATAAATGTCTCTCAACTATATGTGAGTACAAATCACATGTAGCCAAGGAAAGCGATCTCCGAGCAGTGGTCGGGACAGTCCCCGAGCACATTAGTAGCCGGAGCAGTCCCCGAGCACGGCAGTGGTCGGAGCAGTCCCCGAACACGGCAGTGGTCTAGGCAGTCCCCGAGTACGGCAGTGGTCTAGGCAGTCCTCGATCACGGTAGTGGTCTGGTCCATCCTTGAGCACAAGACATGTAGCGAAAAAATGAACGCCGCTTGTATTATTATTTGGTGTATTTATTTATCTCCTTACTCTGTCAAGTCCAATCTGACACGTCTGGTCAAAAAAATAGACAGGTATAACACGTCACTCTGTCTTCTTGCTCTTTTTGGCAAACAGTCGCTTGGCACCTGTATGGAGATGCGTCAGTGTGGGCCCTCTCACATTATCAACGAAGAGGCGCGTACACTGGTAACGAAGGGGCGCGTTTATTGGCGTAGATCTCGAGGTTGTGAAAACAACCGCCTACGGCGCGTGCGCACGTCTCCCAAGAATCTCAGGCGAACGAAACGACGGAGCTCTTGGTTATTTATAATATAGAACTAGTAAGTTACTTTTTACCGATCCCCATTGTCATTCACCGCCGCAACCTTCTTCTTCCTCTTGCCGAACCCTATTCCTCCGAAAATCATCACCAATCCCCCTCCATCGCATCCACCCCTTTAGCAAGGGCAGATTAATGGCGAAGAGAGACTCCTAGAAGAAAGGCGGAGTCATGGTGAAGGAGTGGTGGAAGTCAAGGAGCAATGAGCAGACCATCGAAGATCTCGTCACCATGGGAGTGCTCCACAACAAGGCACTTGTGGGATGGCGTGCGTCGGAAGGAGAAAGCTTCCCCGATCCACAACCAGGTGAGATTGTGGTTTTCGAGGATTTCTTCAAGCGGGGTTTTGGGGTTCCAGTGCACCCTTTCCTTCAGGGACTCTGCTTGTATTACGAGATTGGGATTTGCAATCTACATCCCAACTCGATTCTTCTTGTCTCCATCTTCATCCATCTTTGCGAAGCCTATGGTGGCTTCTAGCCCCATTTCGACCTCTTTCGCCATCTGTTTTATCTGCGGAAGAAAGGGAGCGGCGGCTCGAAGATAGCCAGAGGTGTCTACTTCAATCTGCATGATGGTATGAAGGCCCAGTACTTGCACTACCCCTAGAACACCTCACTAGACGAATGGTACAAGAAGTGGTTCTACATCCGCGAAGAGCCAAATACGATCACCCTGTGCGACGTGGGGTTGATTCTAGAGAAGAAGAACAGCTGGTCGGAGAAGCCCGAGCGCTTGGAGCAGATCGCAGAACTGCTCGGGATGATCTCATGGGGAAAGCTAGACAGTCCAAGCGTGGTCGGGAACTACATCAGCCGAAGGATCCAGCCCTGCCAGAAGAGGGTACATCCTAGATACGAATACCAGGGGAGCACAGATTCAACAAGGACCAGGAAAGAGGCGCTTGACAAGATTGAAGTCAAGGCCAGGATTGGGGAGCTATTCAACTTAGCTGATCCCAATTATGCCAGGTTAAGCGACATCGAGCATGCCTTCAAGCTGGCCCAACCTCCCCCAAAGGTAAATGATACTTCCTTGTACCTGTAGAGTTATGTTGTAACAAAATTTGACTGTGTTGTCGCCTTTATGTTTCCCAGAGTAATGGTCGTGACCGGGCAGCAGTGTTCGTGTCTCCACCCCCTGGTGTGGATTGGCCGCAAGTTGCCGGCCCAACCGCCCAGACCAGTGTCAGGACCGAAGACGTCGACTGGGTGGTACTCGGGGTTGGAGAGGAGGCAATGGCCAGGGCTGCTGGCAAGCCGCCGACAGCCAACAAACGTCGCCAGGCCATCTTCCCCCTTTCAGACGATGAAACAGAGGATGTGGACATCTTCCGACTCGTCCCTCGAAAGAGGAGGAGACAAATGGAGTTGACAGAGCATGGTGACTCCTCTGTGCCAGCAGGGATCGCATCACCGACCACTGCAACACAGAGGACAAGCAGAGGAAGGGTCGAGCACCAAACCCCAGCGCCAATACTGGTCATGGAAAAAGACCCGGTGGAACCCGCCGAGCACGTGGAGCAGGCGCGGTCGAAAAGATGCTCTTTTGCCATGTCATTCCGTGCTTCCAAGCTATAAGTATCTGTAACCTTGATGTAAGCTTATAATTTGTATTGAATACTATTGTCTTATGAACTTTTCTCTGGTATATTAGGTCGGCGTCCACCGAAAATCCCAACCAGCTAGCCGGGTGTGGCATGGCTTCACCAGTACTGGCGGAAAGAACTGCTCAGCAGCCGGCTGTGGAGGAACCTGTAGAAGAAATTCCGCCAGAACCTTAGCAGACGAGCGGCCAGACGATAGTCCCCGAGCAGCTGGTCGAGAAGAGAGCCGAGCCAAGTACAAGTGCTTCGAGCACTAACCCTGCTGAGGTGGATACCTTGGCGCCAAGGGAACCAAACCAAGCCGAGGAGCAGCAGCCGGAGGTGGCACAGAGCATGCTTGCCGATGCTACGGCCCGTGGGAAAGCCATAGTGGTCGCAGAGACTATAGACTCCAGACCAGCACCGCCCCCTGAACAAGAGGCCGAAGAGGACGAAGTAGAAGAGGTCCTGGGCCATCCCCAAGACAAGCGACAACATGTATATGTGTCGCGCTAGCAGAACAACGAGTGGGTTATGCATGAGGAAATCCTAGAGGTCGAAGAGACCCTAAAAGTTGAACGAGCGGCAAAATGTCTGGTGACAGAAGTCCAGGTATGTTTGGCTTGACCACTTGACCCTGCTATGTAGTCGAACTATCTGACTTAGCTTGTTTATATGTAGGACTTGATGAAGACCGCAAAGTACCGAAAGAGGTGCTTCGACTAGATTGAGGGAATCACGGCCAACAATAGAGAACTGGCGGCCAAGGTGGAACGCTTGCACCGCCAACTTGAAGCCGCCGACCAGGAGAGGATGGAGCAAGAGGCACAGAACCAGAACCTGGTCGGCCAGCTCAGTAACAAAGAGCAGAAAAAAACAAGTAAGTTTTCATTTTATCATAGCAAGTGCATGACACGTGTTGTTGCATTGTTGGTAGTAACAGCTGTAGTCTAGGCTTAGAAGCCGAAGTAACCCGCCTCTAAGAGGAGAATAGCTGTGTGACCGCCGAGTGTGGTCGCCTGAAGGAGGACGACGAGAAACTGGCGCGCAACCAGTCTCAACTCTAGGACCGCACAACCAAGATGAAGGAGGAACTGAGAAGTAAGTATTCCAGACCACCTTTCTCATTCTGTTGCCCGCCTTATCTTGTTGTGCCGTTACATTTTGATGTCTTGTACAGTTTACAGTTTTAAAAGTCAATACCAAGAAACATCTAGAAGCTATGATGAAAGAGCGTGACGGCTGGAAGGCACGATGCCTAGAGACCACCGAGGATCGGGACACATGGAAGAACCGGTGCCAGGAAGTGGCAACTGGCATTTTGCCCGTCCTCGACCTTATCAACCCGGCGCTCACAGAGGAAGAGCCAAGGACGCCCCAGCTCGGACTGGTCGAGAGATGCAGAAAAGCATGGGGATGGTTCCAAGAGTTCGTGAAGGAGGCGGGTGAGTACACGGGTGCACATGTGCTAAGCATGGTGCGTGCCCACTACCCCTTGATCGATCTCAAGCGCTTGGAGGCTGGATACCCGAAGGAGGTAGACCCAGACAAGGCTGAGGAACTTCAGATGGCCCAGCTGGACCTGTCGTCAAAGATAATTGACGACATTAACCTATGTGGAGGCGGGACAACACCTGTACAGGGTACGCCATCGACAAGTCAGCTGGGAACACCATCAGTTGCAAGCCAACCGACGAAGCCTGCGGTCTCGACCAGCTAGGCATCGACGGGGCCATCCCCTTCAGCTCGACCAGCACAAGAGTCCTCGAGACTCGAGTAGGATATCGGAAGCAGCGAGCAGTAGGTGACGCGCGCCCCGACCAGCCAATGTAATAGGCTTAGAGCTGTAGAAGGAGGACATAGTTGTGTTATTATAAACTTGGGCCTCTTCAGGCAAGCTTGTAATAACGTAATTGTATATCATCATAAGCTTGTTTGCTTTGTATAAAATGTATTTAAGCTTGAAACTCAAGCTGGTGTAACTAAGCGAGAATATGTTAACGTTCTGTTTAGTTGTACCATTTTGCTCGACACATCATCCCGAAAAGTTTGTGCGGCCCTAGTTTGCCATGTGGTCGGAGTGTGAGGTGCGTGACTTGTGCACACGTAGATGTGGATAAGTCAAACCAAGGGGGACCTGCCGATCACCTGTAACGTAGAGAGTGGATCCCATGCACGTGTTGGGAGGAACCGGAGACAGGGCCTGCTCTGAAAACCGTAGAAGAAGTGGTGGTCGGCTTTTACTAGCTAAGTTAGAATAACCATAAAATTCGAAGTGACACATTAGAGTGGTCAGAGAAATCATAATAGCTTTATTGAAGTAAATCGAAAGTACAAGAGGAGTACATATCTCAGTAGTTAAGCATAGAAACGTCTAAGCTTGTCGATGTGCCACGAGTTTGGTATGTACGTACCGTCCAGGTGAGCTAACCTGTAAGACGTTGGTCGTGTGACTTCCTTGATCATGAAGGACCCCTCCCATGGGGTTGCGAGTTTATGGACACCAGCCTGGTTCGTCTTCCACTTTAGGACCAGGTCCCCGACCACAAAGAACCGCTCTTTAACGTTCTTGTTGTAGTACCTGCGCAAACAGCAAGGTATTTGGCCGTACGTACACAAGAATCGAGCCGCTTTTCTTCTACGCTATTCACTTCTAGCTCCCGTACTTCATTGACCTTGCCTTCATTGAAATTCTCTACCCGTGCTGATCTGAAAGCTATATCTGCTGGGAGGACTGTCTCAGCGCCGTAAACCATAAAGTATGGTGAGACGCTGGTATTACGACTAGGCTGAGTTCTGAGGCCCTAGACCACTGCTGGTAACTCTGAGCCATCTTCTGGGAGCTTTGTCATTTTCTCTATACACCCTCTTCTTCAATGCATCCAAGATCATGTCATTTGCCCGCTCGACTTGTCCATTAGCTCTAGGGTGCGCCACCGAGACGTATTTTACTACTATGCCCCTTTCATCGCAGAAGTCCCAAAAAGCGTTCCCGATGAACTGAGTACCCAGATCAGTGATGATGCTGTTGGGTATGCCGAAACGGTGGATGACTTGGTCAAGGAATGTGATAGCCTTTTCTGAGGATGCCTGTACCAAAGGCATGTATTCTATCCACTTAGAAAATTTGTCGATCAGCACAAAGACGCATGTAAATTTCCCTAGAGCCGGTTTGAAGGGCCCGATCATATCTAGTCCCCAGCATGCGAAGGGCCAAGAGGCTGGTATTGTCTGGATCTTATCTGCTGGTATGTGGATTCTCTTGGTGAAGAACTGACAACCCTCACAGTGGTGGACTAGCTTCTCTGCATCGGCTACTGCTGACGGCCAATAGAACCCTGCTCGGAAAGCCTTACCGACTAGCGTTCTTGAGGCCGCGTGGTTGCCGCAGGAGCCAGAGTGGATTTGGTCCAGGAGATGTTCGCCATCCTCCTAGGTTATACACTTCATCAAGATTTCCTCCTTTGCATTCTTGCGCCATAGCTTGCCATCGACGAGCAGGTACTGCTTACTGCGACGCATCAGACACTCATTTTCTGTCCGATCAGTGTAACCGCTGCCATCTGTTAGGTACTTGATGAAAGGTATTCTCCAGTCAGGCTCATGAGTGGTCAGAGGCGGCTTAGCGGTGCTTGACGCCGGAACCGTAGCCACCAATTGCTGGTCTGGAGGCTTGTCTGCCATGGAATCTTCCTCTTCGATGGAAGGCATGAGCAGGTCTTGGACGAATACGCCATGTGGGATTTTGGCTCGGGATGATCCTAACTTTGACAGTGCATCCGCTGCTTGATTCTTGTCCCAGACCACGTGTATGTACTCGATGCCATAGAACCTGCCTTCCAGCTTTCTGATCGATTTGCAGTATGCATCCATCTTTTCGCTGGTCGTGTCCCAGTCCTTGTTGAGTTGGTTGATGACCAGAGCAGAGTCTCCATAGACATAGAGACATTTAATGCCAAGCTCAACCGCAATGCGCAAACCATGTAGGCATGCTTCGTACTTGGCGGCATTATTAGATGCTGGGAAATAAATCCTTAGGACGTACCGGAGCTGCTCCTTGGATGGTGACACAAAAAGGACTCCTGCTCCCGCACCGTCAATGTTGAGAGAGCCGTCGAAGTACATCGTCCAATACTCATCGGATCCCGGAGAGGCAGGCGTGCTTAAGTCTGTCCACTCGACGATGAAATTGACGAGTGCCTGAGACTTGATTGTAGTACGGCTTGCAAATTCTAAGGAGAAGGGGCATAGCTCCATTGCCCATTTAACAATGCGCCCATTCGCATCCTTGTTGCTAATGATGTCTCGCAGAGGGTGCTCAGTCATGACCACCACACGGTATCCATCGAAGTAATGTTTCAACTTTCGGGATGTTATTAGTATGCTGTAGATCAACTTCTGAATCTGTGGGTACCTGGTCTTGGACTCATTAAGTACCTCACTAATGAAATAGATTGGCCGCTGTACCTTATAGACGTGGCCAGGCTCGTCTCGCTCGACCACCATGGCCGTGGAGACCACTCGATTAGTAGCCACAATGTAAAGCAAGAGTGTTTCGTCTTCTCTGGGAGCAGTGAGGACCAGAGGTGATGTAAGGTATTGTTTTAGCTATGTGAAGGCAACGTCTGCTTCCTCCGACCACTCAAACTTTTCGGATGCTTTGAGTAGTTTAAAGAACGGTAATCCTTTTTCACCTAATCTTGATATGAAACGGCTGAGGGCGGCCATGCATCCGGTAAGCTTCTGAACATCCTTCACCTTTTTGGGCGGCTTCATGTCCAAGACAGCTTTGACTTTCTCAGGGTTAGGGCGTATGCCATCGTGACTGATGACGTTGCCGAGTAGTATGCCAGAAGGAACACCAAAGATGCATTTTTTTGGGTTTAATTTCCACTGGAATGTGTTAAGGGCTGTAAAGGTGCGTTCCAGGTTGCCAACAAGGGTATGTGCTTCCTTGGTTTTGACAACTATATCATCAACGTAAGCCTCGACGAGGTCGTCTTTTATCTCGTCTTTGAGGCAGGCCTGTATAGCGCGTTGGTAGGTAGCCCCGGCGTTCTTTAGCCCAAACGACATGGTCATGTAGCAGTAGGCGCCGAAAGGCATGATAAAAGATATCTTGATCTGGTCATCCTTTTTGAGAGCGATCTGGTGATAACCAGAGTAGCAATCAAGGAAGGAAAGCAGCTCACAACCGACAGTTGAATCTACGACCTCGTCTATGCGAGGTAAGCCGAAGGGGTCCTTAGGGCAGTGTTTGTTGAGATCAGTGTAATCAACGCACATTCTCCATTCATTATTCTTTTTGCGTACAAGAACCGGGTTGGCTAACCACTCTGGATGATACACTTCTTTGATAAATCCGGCTACCAAAAGCCATGTAACTTCTACCCTAATCGCCTCCTTTTTGTCGTGAGCGAACCGTCGTAGCTTCTGCTTGATAGGTTTGGCCTTGTCGTTGACATTCAAGGAGTGCTCGATCAAGTTCCGAGGTACACCGGGCATGTCGGCAGGTTTCCATGCGAACACATCCACGTTGCTCCTCAAGAACCTGACAAGCGCGTCTTCCTATTTGGGATCCATGTTGGCCCCGATAAGGGCCGTTTTGCTGGGATCACCGTCGACCAGCTGGATCACCTTGTGCTCCTTGGACTTGATGTTCTTGCATAGAGCCTCGAGCTCTGGGATCTCCAGGTGGTCGGCTGAGGTCTTCTTGGCATCGAGCAGGGTCTCGGCCATGCGAATAGAGAGGTCGTGAGCCTCTTCTATTTTGAAACTGTCGTCTTCGTAGGTATAAGCTGCGTACATGTTGCCTCGGAGGGTTAGAACTCCTTTCTTGGTAGGCATCTTGAGCACTAGATACCTGTAATGAGGTATGGCCATGAACTTGGTGAGCGATGGTCGACCAAGAATAGCATGGTAGGTGCCGTCGAAGTCAGCGACCACGAAGTTGACGTAGTCGGTGCGAAAGTGGTCCGGGGTCCCAAACTGCACAAGTAGCATGATCTGCCCAAGAGGTGTAGAGCTCTGTCCAGGGAGAACACCCTAGAACTGTGCCTTGTACGGCTTGAGGTCTGCCTAAGCTATCTTCAGGGTAGGCAGACTGTTCTTAAACAGTATATCGATGGAGCTACCGCTGTCGATCAGTACTCTGTCGAACTGAACCTTGTTGATAGAAGGATCGAGGACCAAGGGAAAATGCCCTGGCTCAGGTATTGTGGCCCATTGGTCCTTTCTACTAAAGGAGATTTCACGGTGAGACCACGGAGGGAGCCGCGGATCAGTGAGGAGGTTGTCGGTGTTGGCCATGTTCAAGCAAGCACGGGCGAGCAGCTTGCGTTCTCGTTTGGTCTCGATGGACACTTTGCCTCCGATGACGGTGTGCACATGATCGGTTGGCTTGACGTACTTGTGACGAGGGTCTACATCGTCGTCATCGTTATCCTCGTTGCGCTGTTCCCCTACGTCGTTAGGCTTGTCGGACGTATCCAAAGCCTATTGACGCGTGTAGATAGACTTGAGAATGCGGCAATTCTCCATGGTATGGTTTGACTTAGGATGGAGCTGGCAGGGCCCTTTCAATGCTTTGGCGTAGTCGTCTTCGTAGTTACGACGTCCGCCACCCTTTTTAACGGTGTTGACCTCGCCGTCATCTTCCTGAGCACGCTTGCTCCTGTAATCGTCACGGCGATTACGTCGCTGATTACGTTGGTCGTGGTGGTCGCGGGAGTCATTGTGCTGGTTGCGGCGGTCAAAATTGTCGTTCCGACCATGGTTGCCACGATAGTCGTCGCGGTGTGGGGGGTGGTCGGAGCGTGGAACCCTTGCTGCTTCTTCAATAATTATCTTTTTAGCGTCGTTGGCGTCGGCATATTTCTTAGCGGTGGTCAGGAGCGCTGTGACCGATTTAGGTCTCTTGCGGAGGAGCTTGTCCCTTAGGGCGTCATGGAAGCGGAGGCCAGTGATGAAAGCCTCGATTGCCTCGTTGTTGGAGATTGATGGGACCTTGATGCGCATCTCCAAGAAACGCCGGACGTACTCGCGCAGTGGCTCATCTTTTCAATCTCGAATCCGTTGCAGATCGTATTTGTTGCCTCGTTGTTCACAAGTAGCAATGAAGTTGTCGATGAAGGCTTGCTTGAGCTCCTGCCAAGAGTCAAAGTAATTCGCCGGTAAGCTGACCAGCCATTGGTGACCTGCATGGCCAACAGCGACTGAGAAATAGTTAGACATGACGTGCTCGTCAGCCATGGCTAATCTGCATGCAGTTTCATAGAGCATGACCCATAATTCGGGGTTTTCCTTACCGTCGTACTTCTGAAGTTTCTCGAGCTTGAAATTTTTGGGCCATATGACTTGGCGAAGGTGCGGAGTAAACTGCTTCAGACCCGGCGGGCCATGGGCAGTGTCATATTCCATACAGCAATAACTTTTGTGGGATGCTCGATCGTTGGCTCTCTGGTTGATGCGATCGCACAAATTGCGTTCCCCGAGGTAGCGGCGGTGATCGTTATTGCCGTCACGGCGATCCCGGTTGCCATCCTGATTAACCATGCGACCGCGGCGATTATCACGGTTATCTCGGTGGTTGTCATCCTAAACATCGCGGCGGTTGTCCTCCCGACGGCGGTTGTCGTCCCAACCACCATCATGACCGCCGTTTCCACCTTGACGGTTGTCTGATGGGTCGTTGTTGCGCGAGCCATGTTGGTTGAGTGGCTGTGAGCGACTTGAGTGTTGGCGGCTGTGGCTTGACTCGACTAAAACAGACGGAGCCCGGGCTTGATTCACCATCTCTGTGGTCTGAGCCATAGCAGCCATCAGATAAGCTTGTATATCATCGCGAACTGCCTGGATTTCTAGGGTGTTGGGTAGCCGTTGCATTGTCGCCATGGCGATGGCTACGTTGGCGCTTGGGGTCCTGAAGACCTGTTTGTCCCCCACCCTATCGAAAGCATTGTTGAGGTCGCGTGGTTGGACCCTTATACGTCGTGCCTCCTCTTCTGCTGCAGCTTTGATTTGCCGGTGATTAAACCGATCAATATTGCGTGCCTCGCGTGCAATCCTTTCTTGTTCTATTTCGCCAACTGCTGGTGGTTCGTCATTGCTAACAACGTTGATCAAACCCCCTCGCCTTGGTGGGAAAGACAGGAATTGCAGGAAACCCGGGGCGTGGTCTGGGATATCCAGATCGTATTCGACGCCTTCATCGTCGTGATGCTGGAGCTCGGTGTGCACGGAGGCATTAGATGCGATGCCAGACGAGGAGCTGGAGTCACCCTCTTGGACCGTATGGACGGATCCTTCTTGATAATCCTTGATCCGGATCATGTTGACGAAGTTGCTTGGCCTCGGACAAGGTTGATGTACAAAACCCAGATCCGAGCAGCGTCGTATGTTATACGCGTAGTTGGAGGCAGCGTTGCGCAGGCCGTAGGGCTAGGCCTGGTAGTTCTCCATCGAGGCTTCGTACTCGGAGAGCCGGAGACCCGTCGCGGAGCGCCCTTTAGGAGTAGATATGACCACGAGATCTATACCAAGTTGTGCAGGACGACTGGCCCGAGCTGGTTGGGTAGATCTGTTGTGGGGTGCGGTTACCTGCTCATTAGGTTGACTTTGAATCGTACTTACCAGAGCTAGGGTTTCAGCGAGTTTGGTGCCGACCCGATCGATGTAGTCAAGCAGGTCGATGTTGTCGATCTGCTTCCCTTTGTAGCGAGGAAGCGGATGACGGGTTGTCGGCATGGCTGAAGGTGATGCGGGCGTGGTCGGAGCCAGATGTACCATGGTCGGAGCCAAATCCATCGTGGTCGGAGCCGTATCCATCGTGGTCGGAGCCGTAGCCGATGCAGGTGAGGCAGTGGTCGGCGCAGACTGAATCCACGCCTCCTCCGTGGTCATGGCGATGAAGTCGTCAGAGCCGGTGGTCTAGGTGATCTGGCCAACGGTGAACGTGAGGCCGTTCGGCGTAGTCATAGAGCCGGAGATGATGACCATCCTGTTTGTTTGGAGAGCAGTACGCACACCCCCTACCTGGCGCGCCATTGTCGACGAAATATGGTCGATAGTCTACCTAGGGGTATGCCCAAGGTAGTAGATTATCGGTAGACAGATGCGCAAGCCTCAAACAAGATAGTGACGCAAGACAGACACGAGGTTTTATCCAGGTTCGGCCACCAAGAAGGCGTAATACCTACGTCCTGCGTCTGATTGTATTGCTGTATGTCAATGAGAGATGTTTTTTAGAGGGGTCCCCTGCCCGCCTTATATAGTCCGGGGGGCAGGGTTACAGATCTGGAAACTAATCCTAGCCAGTTACAATTGCCATATGTGGCCGGATAAGGATTTCTATTCTAACCGACCAGGATCTTGCTTGATCGCCAAATCTGCCTTGACTCCTTGCGCAGGACTCCGATCAGGTTGGCCGGGCTGCGCGTCGTCTTTTGGTGGACCGGACCCACTGATCCGGGCCGGCCCAAGCCTAGCCGTAAGGGTATAGGGGTTAATACCCCCACACCGCGGCCTTAAGGTTGGGCGAGACGGAGCCCGCGGCCTTGAGGTCTAGCAAGACGGAGCCCGCGGCCTTGGGATCGGACGAGACGGAGCCCGCAGCCAAGGGGTCGGGCGAAACGGAGCCCGCGGTCTTGAGGTCGGACGAGACGGAGCCCACAGCCAAGGGGTCGGGCGAGACGGAGCCCGCGGTCTTGAGGTCGGACGATACGGAGCCCACACCCAAAACGTCGGGCGAGACCTTTTAATACGTCATATTCCATCCGGGAAAGTCAGCATAGGCGCTGGTCTCCTTGCTTTGGAAATCCCTAGTATCAATACCTGACACCGGTGGACCCTGTTCGCGCTACCAACAATTAGGTGGTTTCTCTCTCAGCGAGGAACTACCGGTTGGCATATATACTGTACTAGACAAACGGGAAAATGACTCATACGGCACGGGGTTGTTATTCAAATCACAGATAATTGCATCATCAAATAGAAAATTACATTTGACAGTGGCTCATTAATATTTTATAAACCGTGGATGGGTATTAGATCACGTAACACAGTTTTCTTCAGCAATAAGAAAAGGTTATGCTGACACAAGCCTATTGATTGTTACAAATCAAAATATACTTAATAATTTATATAGAGATAAAAAGTTAACACCGAGAAAGCCGCGGCTGAGATTAAAAGATGTACATTTGCACCCGGAAACTCGATCCAAATTATGAGTTCTCTACTAATTAATGAGCGCATACAGATCTCTGTCACCTGGTAACAAGGAGAGACCGTATGTGCAGGAGAAATCAGATTATGTCAATATATTAGCAAACATCTTCGTGATATTGCAACACATACTTTCTTCATGCCAAAATAAGTACACTTTCTAGAATGATTGGGAAAACCAAAGCTATAAAATTTTAGGGTGTGTCTACCCGACGGTCGAGTGTTTTGGGAGGCAAAAAAACTCGATCAAATTTTTTCACTATTCATCTTCTTGCTCGCCCCCGCTGTCGCCCGCTGCGGCCACCTTCTTCCCCTTTCTCCTCTCGCCGCAACAAGCTCTGGCCATGGCGTTCCTACCTTGACCTGGTCTGGCCGCCTCCATCGCCGCTAGGGCCCTAACCGCCCGGTCACCGCCCCCACAAACTGGCCGACCTACCTCGCCTCCCCCCCCCCCCCCCCCCCGGCTGACCCCTTCTATACCCGCCGGAGAAGATGAATAAGAGATGGTGCACTTCGCCTTCACCGGTATCATCGCCTTCGTTGACGGCCCAAATCCGACATCAGCACAATCGAGTGCGGAAACAGCCAGAAACACTCGAGTGAGAAACATATTTATCGAAATTTTATATATACCCTATTAAAAGTAGTACCAAGCACTTTAAAAGTAGAGAAAGTAGTAAAAGTTAACAACATCTAGCTGGTCCACAAGCTAAAATATTCTTATCTGGGACAAATTTTGAATCCAAAAAGTATAATTATTTCGGGACGTAGAGAGTAGCTTATTGGCTTAGAATTTTTTTCAACGAATTGTATCAATTTTAATACGTATTCAAATTAGACTTCATACAGAACGGGTTTTGTTCTAACTCACATAATAATATAGATGATGTTTAAGTCACATACGAATATTGTGGGAAGTAAAAGAAAAAATTCTGTCCACTTATATTATGTAAACTGTAAATCCTGGTGTTATTTAATGTATCGTGCAATCTTGTTTGGTTGGTCAGGTTTAGATTGATTTTAAATGATTCAATAGTATTCTGTGAGGAAGAATAAGGTGATCAAGGTGAAACTAAGCCGAACGGGCTATTTCAATAGCTCCACTAGGGTTATTATCTCCGAAAGTGGATTGGGTAGTTTAACCGACCAACGAGGAAGCCATACCCAAGAAAAGAACTTCCAAGCAGGCTCTGCGGCGCGCTCAGAAAAGAACTTCCAAGCTCAGAGCGGCGGCTGCGGCGCACTCCATGGTGGTTTACGTGGTTCATACGAGAAGGGAGCGGCGAGGTTGGAGAGGCGGCGACGCATCAGCCATGACGAGCAGGAATCTCGTGCGCCTCGCCAGCTGCTCCGCCGCGGCCACCGCCCCAGCCATCCCATCTTCTTCCTCCTCCGGCGGCGCCCTTTCACTGTCGCGCGCCGGAGGCCGCTCGCTGCGCGCCTCCTCGCCGCCTCCTCCGGCTTCCATCTCCTCCGCCGCGGTCTGGGAGTTCCGCACGCTGCGCAGCGACGGCGAGGACTGGGAGGAGGTCGTCGTCGCCGCGGGGGATGCCGACGCGCCTGACGCCCTCCAGGAGGCAACGGAGGAGCATGGTGTTGTGTTCGGGGTCGCGCCCACCGACGACGAGGTCCGCGCCGCCGTCGCCAGCATCAAGCAGTAAGATTCTATCTACTTTTGGTAAAAGTAAAGTTATAGCTGTTGATTTCTTAGGTTGGTGATGATCTGGTTGTATAATTACATGTTGCTTACTTAAATCTGGTGTCTGTAATTAGATTGTGAAGTTTCCCATGATTTGCAGTTTTTGCACGGACCGGCAATCCGGTATTATTTACTGCGAATTGTCATCTGCAAGTTAGCGTGCCTCAAATCACTCTATGTTTGATTCGTGTATCCTTCAAATTGCTTAGAGTGTACGCCTTGCTATCAGATGCAGTTGCATCTCCAATTTATTTATTTTTTTTTTTCTGCTAAGTGAGCAAATTTTCTTGCTTTTTTTTACTATGTTGATTGATACTTGGTCCGTCATTGCCTATGCCTAGTTAGAGCTTCTTATCCTGTTAGTGAAGTTGTCACCCTTCAGTATTGTTTAGATTCAGTCTGGCGTGGCGTTATTGATCCATCCATCTAAGCAAATTGACTCTTTCATGCAGGGTGTTTGAGAAGGCTCCTGCCGTGGACTCTGAAGCGGCTGATCTACAAGCCCTCGCATTGCCCATCTCAGGGCACCCTTCGTCTGGGATATTCGTTAATCATTTTGCTCTGGGTTCTGATGCATCTGAGGTCGGACTAGATGAATGGACTGAACCTGCTAGGCTCGTTCTTAACTCAAGTGCTCTTTTGACAAAGGAACATCGAAGTGTACTGGATGCATTCCACCTATTGCACGAAGACGCTTCTGTTCAGGTAATGTGGCTTGACTTGAGTGGTGCTATTTATATATGCATAGAGATATGAATTTTGTGCCATAAAACCTTGACACACCATCAGTGTCCGTTCATATATATTGTCTACAAAAATAACCTAGTTTTCCTGCTTTACCATGACTTCCTTTTGCTTACATGCAGAAAATGGTTATGGCCTTGTCAACTGACAAGGCTGTATGGGATGCTGTGATGAACAACGATGTGGTACAAGAATTCAGGAGATCCTTCCAGGATGGTAGGTGACTTTTTTAGATTCTGCTTTTGGCATCTTTGGAATGGCATGGGTGAGCAATGTTTTTATGTTATTAGGCAGCAGCCCTTGAATAATCCTTTTGACCTTTTGTTATGTGAAAACATATAAACAATAAAACCCACTTAGTTCTGTTGGCCTCTTGTTTTATTAGTTGGACGAATCTGCATCTGATGCTACTTATCCTGTCTTTCAGCCAAGGAAACTGATCTCAAGGGAAGCTCTACTGCCCCTCCTGGATTTATGATGTGGGTCCTGGAAAACACCCAGGCAAAAATCAGGGAATTCCTTGAGAAAATACTTGGGCTCGTGAATATGCTCTTTCAAGCCGGGGGCAAGAACTACGATTTCTCTGATGATATAGTGAAGATGTCATTCATGCTCTCGGTGTTCGTCTTCATCGTGGTAACTATAGCTCGTATACGCTGAGCACAGCAATTCGTCGACTTCACAGTTTGGTGGCTTCTTAGTTGTGTGCAGGATTACTTCTAGAATTAGTCCTTTTCAATATGGTTATCTGTGATGTTATGTCTTAGGTTTCGGGTCCAGAAGTTGCCTTATCAGTACTCTTGGTGGAAACTTTATATGTTTACTGTGTGGGATTGCCTTGAACGTTATTACATAATATGATCTGCCGTGTGCTTCATGAACATTAGTATGGTCTAAAAGCTTGGCGAGGCAAAATTCTACATGTTATCAGTGCTTGATGTAGAGCACTTTCCATCCATGTTCCATGGTACATTTGAACAGACTTGACACGGTATCATGTGTTTGTTTGAGCGACCTTTTTTTTTTTTTGAGAACGTGCGGAGCATATATTTCACTAAATAGAAAAAAGGAGTTCAATACAAAGTTGAGGTGATCATGGTACAAAACATGTCAAAAGAGTGGGAAAGCCAAGGGATCATAGAAGTCGTCGATGCCAGAAGAGTCCAAGTACGAGGTTCTTGAAAGCAGCTCGAGCCAAAGTAGACGTCTCCTCCGTGATGGCTTGTGAGAGGACAACCGACTGAAGAGCGAGCGAGGAACAACAAAAGCCCCTGTTTGTTGCGTTCCTTTCATTTTCAGAGGTTTCAAGCGATCAAGACAACTTGGGTCTACTTCAGGGCTCAGTGAGTTTGATTGGAGTTTGTGGTGTCATTCATCTGCCCAGAACCCATGGAATCCCATTGGGAAGGTGAGGTGCTTGGGCACCTCGAGTTTTGCCACAACTGCGTCCCTTTCCCCGATCTTCCTTGCGTCCAGCACCACCAGATGGCACCTGTGATCAGACACTGCATACTGCGAACAAAGCAACATCAGGGTCAGCTGACATGTTTCTCTTTCCCCATGTCGGTTCTTGAATGGATGTGCCTCCTACCTCGACAAGCAGAACATAGCCGTCATCCTCGCTACTGCCGGTCGGGACGAAGACCGGCTCACCAACGAACTTGCGCCCCGCGGCAGACCACGACCGCGCCGATCCATCAGCGACGTCTACCTTGACGACGCTGTCGAAGGGGAAGTACGGCAAGAATCTGCGTGAACCGGAGGCACCACCGGCGTAGATGAACCGGTTCCTCCGGTTGGCGAAGCCTGGGTTGATCGCCGGGAAGTCCGCCGGCCTGGTCCACTGGTCGGACAATCTCCGGACGGAGCATCCTCGGCACGCTCCTCTCTTGTCGAGGTCGATCGACACCTGCATTTGATATTTGGATTGGTCGTGGCGTACGACAACTCTGTCACTATTTTTGAAAGGTCAATTTTTTTTAAAGGTCACGACTCTGTCACTATTAAATAGGAGTATTCCACATCTGGTACAGTACCCCAAGTTAATTAAAGCGATTGCTCACCTGAACAAGACGAGGTAACCATTCCCTGCCCCTGGCTATGTTCATGAAGGACGGGTCCAGCTTCTTGTTCTGCCAATTGTAACCTGCGTCGGTAGCAGGTCAAAGAATTTCGAAGATGTACATGGTGAACAACATTGTTCAATCAACAGGATTTTGAAGATGTATGTATCCGGAATTTACCAAACATTCTGTGGAAGTTGAACCACTGGTAGGAGCAGCCGGACATGTGGAGCTGTATGTTGATGCCGCCCCGCGCGTTCCGCTCCTCGAAGGCGTTGCCGACGTGCATCGACCACATCTGCGACGGCGCCTCGATGGGCACGCTCCAGTCGCGGCCGCTGGCGTCGGCCTCGGCCTCCGGGGAGCGCGGCAGCAGGTAGACGGGTGTGGACTGCCGGCTCGGGTCCACGGCGAGGGCGGCGATCATTGGGTGAGTGCCCGTGAGCGCCAGCAGCGAACCTGCCCAAACACCGCACGCCACTCACGTGAGATACGCTGCAAATGACTCTGGCCTCAGGAGTTAAAGAAAAAAGGAGAGAAGTACTCTAATCCCCTTCCGTACCGGGAATGTCCAGCCTGATTCTGTTGCCGAGGAGGACGTAGTGGCTGTCTGTGAAGGTCCAGTCGTGGATCATCAGGTGGTCCGGCACCACGAACTCCTGCGTCTGCACCAGCTCGAAATTGGCGTCGAACTCTGCGGTGCAGTGCCGTCGTCAACGTCAGTGATCGAGCAGGTGGGGTGAACTTTGTTTGAATCTGTGATCGATTCGATTTGAGCAGGCTAAGGGGTGCATGTGCAGTGCAGGGCGGACCGTAGAAAGTGAAGTTGGAGCGCGGGAGGAGCATGTCCTCGGCGTTGCAGGCCACCATCAGCAGCCGGTTCCTCTTGGTGTCGATCTTGTAGTGCGCGAGCAGCCGCTTGGCCGGCATGCTGAAGACACCTGCGAGAGCCACACGAGTGCACAAACGTCAGGTCGGTCGGGTCGGAGTGGAGTGGACAACCGCAGGCTCTGGTGCGTGCTCCGACCGCATGCAGATGCAGAGGTGGCAGTGACGGTACAGACCACTGAGGACCGGTCGCAGCAGGCGCGCGGCCACGTCGATCCCTGCCTCCTGCAGCCACGGCCGCCGACGACGACGACGCGCAGCCTCGCTGCTGTCGTTGTCTCGTGCCGCTTCGTCGGTGGTGGTGCCACCGATGCGGCCGAGGATGTCGAACGGGCCGATGGTCTCCAGCGTCCGCGGGTCCAGCTCGTACGGCTCGCCGCCTTCCCAGAGGCAGAGCACGCGGCCGCCCCAGCGCAGCACGCTGGTGTTGGCCACGTTCTTCATCACCTTCACGTTGCCCACCCGGGTCCCGCCCTGCAGCACCGAGAAGGGGCCCCGGTGCGTGAACCGCCACGACGACGCGCCCGCGTCGTCGTGCTCCTCCCGCTTCGCCGCCGTCTCCACGTACCGCGCGGAGTAGTGCGCCGTCGCCGCGCCGCCGCCGTCGGCGCTGAAGCGGAACGAGCGGAGGTAGCCGTGGCCATCGAGCGGGTGCACGGTGGACCCGTGGTCGTCGGCGAACATCCCCGGACCTGCGAGGTAGTAGGTGCCCGCCGGGAAGTCCGGCGGGATCGCGCCCTCGGTGACGCGGAGCGCGACGGGGTCGCGGGACTCGGCGCGCTGCGACCGGAACAGGAGGTTGTAGTCCCAGAACGCCGCGGACGGCGAGTCCGGCGCTGTCGCCGCGGCGCCCGGGTTGCTGGTGACGGTGGTGGCGGCCGCCGCGCGGACGACGACGCTGCTGCGCCCGTGGCCGCGAGAGCAGCGGTGAGGCGGCGGTGCGCGGTGGCCAGGGTGGTGGTGCACGACGGCGTGCATGGCGGCAATGGTGTGTTGAGACATGTTTTGTTTGTGTTGTGCTTGTGCCGGTCTCGGTCGCGGGCACGTTGCTAGGCGTGGAGGAGTCGGAAATATAGATGCCCGGCCTTGTGCATTCTGCATCGGTGCTATCAGTGGTGTGGCCGTGGCTCAGTGCTGGTGGTTTGGCGCCTGGCCAAATTTGGCAGCACACAGTGACGAATCTTAAGGAAAGTCATCTATCTTCTCAGTTAGTTTTTGGAGCTTGGACTTGCTAAACAACGAGACCCATCATCATGCAGTTTTTTGCAATATAATAATCCCATGTTCTATTTAGAACGGGTTGGATTTCGTGATGGGGACTTTTAATCAAATTTAATCCAACTAGATGAGGTACATCCGGACGCGCTAAAATCTTGAGAGACATGATAAGTAACGTATCTATTATCTACACCTAATTAAAGATATTTATCTTTGTGCCCTATCTTTATTTATTTTCTAACAAAATATGCATACAAATACTCTTTAATCCCTCTCCGGCTGTGATAATTTAACAATCAGCCGTTGAAAGATTAGGCCTATGCCTCGTGGCATTAAGAGTCTAAATTTTTATTTGAAATTTTTAAACATATTAGTTGTTATAAACCCTTTATCCTCATGTTAAATTAAAGCTCTTTTGCTTATTGCACATTTGTTTCGAAACTCTCCTTTCAAATTTTATTAAAAAAAAAGAATAAGTCGTAGATTGCACTCTACATTGCTATAGTGGCATAAACAGTCGTATAAACTTGCACCATGGCATGTAAGAATCGTAATTTGAGTTAAAATGAGATCTAGAAGGGGCCAACAAGGTCTTCAACAGCAGGTGTTCATCACTTCAATCTTCACGTTGTCTAAGTTCAAGCCAACCTTGCATCCATTTGAACTTAACCTTGTATACTAGCAACAGATGTGAGTCCAAATTGTCATATTATAATTCAAACACCAAAAATCACTTAATAGCCTTCAGTGATACCTCTGCCCCCTCCTCGTCTCTTCCTCGCGCCCGTACTCCTCCGTCCGACTCCATCGTCCTCCGCGCCTTCCAGACCATATGACCAATCCCCCTCGAAGATCTAGGCACAATCATTCGTTTGTATCCCGTAGCAAGTGGAGAGGTGCACACTTGATTCATCGCATCTGAGTGCCATGGTCGCGACGGATGCTTGGCCGCCACTTCCTCTTCACCCTCTTCCTCTCGCGTGGTCTGCTAGGCGGGAGCATCGCCCGCCGCAGCCCGTCGGCGAGGTGGAGGGCCCGCTCGGGGTACCGGGTACGCTTCTTTGAGTACATGGAGCGACTGCACAACTATGATCGCTCAACGTTCCACCACCAGGCGCCGACACTGACTCCGACGATGGATTCGACCTCGGCCGCATGCGCCACATCAAGAACCAAATTCCTTCCCCACCAACGTGTTTCATATTTTGAGATGATTGCAATTACAACCAAGATTAAGGTCCCTGGGAGTGAGAACCACTAATAAGCTCAAATATCTAAAACAAAAAATTTACAATATCAACTTTTAGGTGTCTTGTTTGCGTCAAGGCCTCAAGGGGCAAGTGGAACTCAGACCGTGAAACATCAAAAATACTTTTTCTATGTATTATAAAAAAAATTATATGTAAAATATGAGTTAAAGTTGTAATTTGAAGACCATGTTGATGTTCAAAGCATCACTTGTCTGTGACAATGAGTATGATCTGTAGGATTTAAACCTACAACAACATTGGGTTTTGGAGATCCACCCATTCTACGGAACTAAACTAAGAGTGCTTTCTTATAAGATGAGATGAAGAAGTAAAAAGAAAACCATGATTTTTGTACTGCATACATATAGGGCCTGTTTGGCAGGGATTCACCACTGAAAAAAGTGAATCTGGATCTGGGATTCAACGTGGATCAGCTCCACCGTGGATCTTAGATCCAGCCTAGATCTACCAGGGAACTGTTTGGCTAAGGTAACAGCTCCAGATCCACGCAAGGGCATTTTCATTAGAATGACCAGAATTGCCCTTGGACTCTGGTGTTCTCTGGTCGGCCGAGGACAATGGCGAGGGCGCGCGCGGTGCCAGCAAGCGTAGCCGACGAGGGCACCCGGTCGGTGAGGGCGCGATTGGGGCTCCAGTTCGGCGTGAGCCCCTATGGGGATGGGGCACGGCTCCAGTGGTGCTGGCACCGGGTGCGGCCACGCGAAGAAGAAAGGAAAGAAAGGAAACACAACAAAGCGTTATTTGTGTAACCAGTGGCATTGGTGGGTAATTTTTCCCAACTCCACCAAACTTGAGTTGGTGGAGCACCCCCTGAGGAGCTCCACCAATTTGGTGAATCTGGCCTCTAGATCCACCATTTTGGTGGATCCAGATTTGGTGGATCTAGAGTGTTTGGGAAATTTTTGGTGGAGTTGAGCTGAAAATGGTGAATCTGGAGCTGGTGAATCTCTGCTAAACAGGCCCATAATTCCATTTGAATCGATCCATGATGGGAGTGTTTAATCAAATTTAATGGTACACCTTCAGTTGCGTAGATGAAGAAGTGGTGGTGTGAATGGCATCTCCGGGGTGCTTTTAAGCTTTTTGGAGGGTTTTGGCCAGGGAATCGGTGGCATTTTGGGTGTGGAATCCCAGGGTGGTTTGTTTGTTGTGGCATAATAATCGTGATGCTTGTGCGACTATGCGTTTTAAATAAGGGGCAAAAGTGAGGTAGCTTCCTTTCTCAATTAAAAAAGGGCTAGTCGCTGGATTAGCTAGTTGTGTCTAAAAATATCTCGAATGAGGCCGCAACAAATCTCCCTAGGAAGCGCCCGTCCCTCAGTGTCAACGACCGCGTCAGTGTTCGAGAGCCCACCGATGTGTCCACAGCCGTTGCGCATTTTCAAGACCAAATTTTGTCATTACATTAGAGGTACTCCTGCACAAGAGGCTGGCTCTAACAGGCACGTTTGATTCGGAACGAAAACCGTGATTTGCAGTTTACACGCCACACACATTCTGATTACAACCACATGGGATTGGTAAGCGAGCTTCACTCAGCTCGTTTTTCAGCCAATGGCTCGGATAAATGAACACGGCACAGGACGAAATTTAAGGTTATCATATCACTGTAACCACAGGCATTTTGTTTGAGTCTAAGTGCTCAAGCACAGCAGACAAACAAACAGCACTAAAATATGCAAGGAATACCAATCCTCACACACGGAAATGTTAGTAAAATGGACAGCATGATTGGGAATAGATTCAGCATGCACCGGAGAATGGGCGGAGTTCCCCGCTTTTCTCGAATGTGCTATGAGCCTATGAGCAGGGAGAAAGTTTCCACGAGGTGTTGCAGTAATCAAAAACCAAACGGAAGGCACTTCGTCCGTCCATTGGATGCAGGTGGAGACGTGGAGTTCACTGTGGCATGGTTGTGGTCTTGTGGAAAGCGAAGGGAAGAAATGTTGCCTGCAACGGGACGTCGGGCTCCACCATCGAAGTTTTGCCTCCAATCCTCGCGAGTAACTTGACGATGAAGTGGTGCCATATCAAGTCTGTTGTCCTATCCATTACAGTACACTGCAGTACTGCACACCTACTGCTGCTGAACCTGGACGGATGAACCAAGTCTTCAAAGACAAAATATATGGATGGAATCAAGTGTTGTAGAGAAATGAACTTCTGATGTTTTCGGAGATGAATTTGTCGTTAGAACCATTGCTTTATGTCTATAAAAAAGGCAAGTAGCAAGTGCGCCACTGAACACAGCAGCTGAACAATGAACCAAGACCTCGTGAAATATCAAGCATTATGCAATGAATACGATAGCCAATGTGCCATTTTGCTCATCAGCAAGAACACTTTTCTGAACTGTCACTCTCCATGACCTAAGTTAAGCAGGCTTTGCACACTAGAGCTACTTTCACATTTGAAGTCCCGGTTACCGATTCAATTGGTACAAGAAGTGGAAGAATCCAATGCTTAACATCAACAAAAGCTGACAAATTTAATGCTTAACATTTTTTAACGGATGCTGAACATTTCAAGACCATTTGAAAGTTAAGAAAAAAAATCTATATTCAAGTCAAACCAAAAGGATCATGGAGTAATATTACAGAACAGGAAAATTAGGTTTTAGTAAAATATGTATGATGGAACAGCAAAAGCTGAGGCAGAATTGGGTTTAACAAAGATATGCTAAAGAATTATCAGCCGCAGGCGGACAAGCCTACAGTGCTTGCAGTGCCATGCTATACAGTTAGATATACAAGCAAAAATGCCGGTCAGGTAGATTTTACATCTAGATTTCATGGTGTATAATATATGAATTTTTTTAATGAGCTCCATATTAAGATGGTACGCAGGATTTTTTTTCTCTCTTCAGTCCTACTCTTTTAAAACAAATTTTGTTCTTCTACTTAAAGACTCCCTCCGTTCCAAATTAATATAGTTTGTTTTAGCTTTGTCCTAAGTCAAAATTTTCTAACTTTAACCATATTTTGAGAAAAAAATGCATTAACATCTACAAATTAAAATAAATGCACTATCAAGATATTTCATGGATAAGTTAATGAAACTAATTTGATAATGTATGCAGTTTGTAACAATGAAAAAAAATAGAATATTGAAATGCTAGTGATTAGTTTATTTAATCATTAGGAGACCTTTTGGATAAGATCTCTTCTCTACAAAAAAAGGGACAACCTGCAGGTTTGCTAGAAGAATTCTTGTGCTGTGAGTGAGAGCATACTTTTGCATGCATGAAACTTTTTATCCCACAAATCATGGACAGTAATCAAAGTAGTATGGCACATAACTCAGCCCCATGACAAATAACGTTGCAAGACCCTGCCTCAAGGACAACTAATGTAGTGAGCAGAAAAGGCAACAGTGAAACATTTCATTTAGCAACTTCAGTCCAGTTCTGTTTATGCATATAGAACAGTTTTATTAAACATCTAGCATTACATACATAACAGGTTCATGATCAAGCATTTATAAAATGCTATAGAACATTATTGCTTCAAACACAGCATTATACTACAAAGAAATTCAGAGCTTCAAGAAAAGGTCATATTTTGCAAAACTAATCAGTTAACTAAACCTACTGGCATCACTCTCTTTCTGGTTTAGATGCATTTTCTCTCATTCAAGAGAAACGCTAAGTAGTACAAGCATCACATCTATTCACAGGATGAATAGATACAGCTGCATATGTAGTCTGCAGTTTTTTAGCCTGGCAGGCCAATCTCATGTGAAGTTTTAAAACAGATGATTCTGAACTGCAGCCAATAAATACTGCTTAGCTTAAACAGATTGTGACCTGAATTTATAAAATTTACCAAGCAAACTACACAATGTCAACATTTTCCCCAACAAGTCGCCAACAAAGTTACAAATAATAATACGTTGGCACACAAACACCCCAACCAAACTTAGGTATTCTTGTTGCAATCGTGAGTCAAGCCCACATCGCAATAAAGTACATGACAGTACGAGAAGAGAGGCACAGCAATATACACAACATCAACACCTAGAGTCATCGTGCAAAAGTTGGAGTAGTTTCATCAAATTAAGGGGGGCTTCTGGCCATCAACAGAAAATTTTCATACTGGCAAAAAAAAAAAACTTAAATTTATCCTTTTAAAAAGAAAGATACAGCAGTACCAAACAGCTAGATGATGATAGATCCCAGCAAAGTAGTATGGAGGCAGCGACCCACATCATGCTTAATCAGCAATTCAGCATCAAGAATTAGAGGTTCTTTTCACAACCAGAAAGATAAATTTTCAGACTTGAGTGGGCTAACATGAAGTATTCCCTCTGACCCCAAATACATTTTCACTAAAGTTGACTTCAATTAACAAAATCACTAGTTGCAGAAAACATATTAGTGATGCTACTGCTAACTCCTTAATTAAATGACCTCACTTGGTTTTCAATATATTTGAGATGGTGAATAAACCATTTTCCATGAAATATCCCTGATGTTGGTGGCACTTGGCAGTTAGGTACTACTGAAATAACGTCATTCAAGTTCATATGTCACAAGCAAAAAATCATGAACAGTAATCAAAGTTGGATGGCACATAACTTGGACACATTCTCAATAACGTGGAAAACCTTGCCTGAAGGAGAACTGATGTTTATGATCAAGCATTTATTATGAAATATAGCCCAATCCAACATTATTGCTTCAAACACAACTTTTAGTCTTTTATACTACAAAGATATTCAGAGGACTCAAAGCGAAAGCCTTATTTTACAAAATTAATTAGTTAACTAAACTTACTGATATCTCCCTCTTTCTGGTATAGATGCGTCTTCTCTACTCATTGAAGAGAAACACTAAACAGTACAAGCATCACATCTATGCACAGGATGAAAATAGCAAAATATGTAGTTTACAGGTTTACAAATTTTGCAGGCCAATCTCATGTGAAGTTATTCTTTTTTAAAAACAAATGATTCTGAACTGCATACAAATTGATCAAATTTACCAAACAAACTACAGAATTTCAACATCTTCCTCAACAAGTTGCCAACAAAGTTACATATAATAAATGGGCGCACAAACATGAAACATCTCAACCAAACTTAGGTAATCTTATTGCAATCTTGAGTCAAGCCTACATAGCCATAAAATACATGACAATATGAGAAAAGAGGCACAGGAAAATACCATGAAGGCACGAAGCAGCTCAGCCAGTGATCATGGTGCCCGTGCCCTCGTCTGTAAGAATCTCAAGCAGAAGGGAGTGTGGGACACGCCCATCAATGATACTTGCGGTATGTACACCTTGTGCAAGGGCGCGAACACAGCACTCAACCTTGGGTATCATTCCACCAGCTACCTTCCCGTCGGCCACCATCTGCCGCACCCCAGCAATGTCAATCTCCTTCACCAGGCTCCCAGGGTCATTACGGTCCGCCAGAATCCCAGACACATCCGTGAGCAGCAGCAGCTTCTCGGCGCCCACGGCAGCGGCAATCTCGCCAGCCGCTGTATCGGCATTGATGTTGTAGGCCTGCCCAGTCTCGTCGGCGGCCACGGTGGCGATAACCGGGATATGGCCCGCGGCGATGATGGGATGGAGGACGGTGGCGTCCACGCGCGAGACCTCGCCGACGAATCCCAGCGCCGCTGCGTTTGGGGACGGGCGCGCGGTGATGAGGCGCGCGTCCTTGCCGCAGAGGCCAACGGCGGTTCCTCCCGCGATGTTGATGAGGGAGACGAGGTTCTTGTTGACCTTCCCGACGAGCACCATCTCGACGACCTCCATGGTGAGCGCGTCCGTGACGCGGAGGCCGTCGCGGAACTGCGGCTCGACGCCGACGCGCAGCAGCCAGGAGTTAATCTCCGGACCCCCGCCATGGACGAGCACAGGGCGGAGGCCGACGCAGGAGAGGAGCACGAGGTCGCGGATCACGGAGGCCTGCAGCTCCGGGGACTTCATCGCCGCACCGCCGTACTTGACCACCACCGTCTTGCCCTTGAATCGCTGGATGAAAGGGAGCGCCTCCGAGAGCACGTCCACTCGGCTCAGCGCCGCGGTGGCAGCGGCCGCCGCCGCCGAAGGAGCTGGCGCAGCCGTGGATGTGGCAGAAATGCGGAGCCGCCTGCGACGGCAAGTAGGGGCCGCAAGGGGCCTGGCATGGTTGGAGCTGAGAGTGGAGCTCGAGGGCGGCGGGGATGGGACTGGGAGGAGCGAGTTGGAGAGGTGGGGTTTCGTGAGCATGGCTGCGTTGGCTGGGGCTGGACTCGGCGTTGGCGTTCGACGAAATGTCTAGGCCGAAAGGCTTTTCCTACTCGTTCATTTTACATTTCTCTAGTCGTGAGGGAGTATCTGCGGACAGTTTGGTTTTAAAACTTTATACATAATAATTTGTAGAAAAGTTTTCTTTTATTTTAGTTTTCTATTGAACCAAAACGTGTCACTTTAATCTTACTTTCCTAGGACCAGAGTCTGTTTGAATTCAAGCGTTAATTGCTACCTAGCTAAAAATTACTAGTCCACATGAACTCTAAATGGAAGAGCTAACATGTGAGTTAAGTTTTCATACAGGTCTTCAACTAATTTTAGCTCATCTAGTAACTATCTAACCATAGCTAATTTGGACTAATTTTTAGCCATCTATTAACTAGCCATGTGTATCAAACATGCCTTTAGTCGAGTCACAATAAAAAGAATACTTGAGACGAAAACTATTGAGTGTTTTTCCTTAAAGGAGATTAGCTTTTTCTAAAAGATTATCTCAAAGAAAACAACTCCGATATAAGTATTGTGGTTTGGGGATACCAACTAGCGAAGATAGGAAGGAATGAGTTGTCCCTCAGATCAACTTTGGCTTATCCTAAGTTAAACATTGATTAAATTTATAAAAAATATATTAATATATATGTGTTCAAATAAATACACAGGGACATACATCATGAAGAACTTAATGAACCTAATTTAAAGTTGTATAAATATTGGTGTGTTTTTCCATGAACTTGGTCGGAGTTAGAGAGATTTTGACTTAAAGACAACAAAATTGGACTATGATTTGAACGGATGAAGTAATTTCTCAACTTTTTAGGAGTGTGTTGGTTTAATTTTTGAGAGCATCTATACAAATCATTAGCTGTAAGCCTGTAACCTTATAGATAGGTTGTGCCGAGAAATTCAAGACGTCATCCTTAATCATTGTTTGTCATTGGAGAAGTGAACATTGCTCGGTTGCAAAACTCTATTACAACAATTCATATAAATCCAGAGAAGCTCCCACTCTCCCAGTACACATACTGACCGCAGCATCCTATAGATATCAATCTAACATAATGCCGCTCATAATTAGGAAAAAATATTATTTAATTACAAGGCTGTCACCTGCATAATAAAATTAAGGGGAATTTTGTCGTGGGACATCAGACAAACGTGGTATTTGCTGGTAGACACCGCCAACTCAGAAATATGCTCAGTACCATTATAAAATCGCGTTTCTTTGCCACCAAACACCGCAGCAATTAAAATATTAATTTTCACAGTTTGGGAGTGAGAAAGGGCAGTGAAAAGACCATATTGCCCCGTGGTCATCTTCCTCCTCCAGACTCCACCCGATGAGAGGTCCGTCCATGTCCTTCGATCACCGACGCTGCATCTGACGGCTGTGCGTGCCTTCGCCGCCCTAGCAGCGTAGTCCGAGGCGGACCTCGCGCAGCTCGATTCGGCACAGCACGGCAGCGTGCTTGCCCGTTTGTGCTCGGGGAGGGCGCACGAGCGCTCGCGCTTGGCTCGGCCATGGCCGGGACCTCGCGATCGCCAGAGCTGGCGGCAGTGGCGAGAACGGCGGCGGAGCTGGCTCCTCCCGCGTGGCATCGGCTGGACTCCTGCGCGAGGCCAGGGCCGGAGGACAGGCACAGCGGGCGCGGGCGGCCCTGCTGCCTCGCCGGAGCTGGGCGGGCACGGCCTCTCCGGAGCTGGGCGGCGAGCTGGCTGGGCGCCGGAGCCTGCAGCTGCGCGGCCATGGCGGCCTCTCCCGCGGCACGCGCGGCCGGGGCTAGAGCTGGCAGGCGCGGCCGCGCGGCCTGCTTGTGGTGGCCAGCTGAAGCGCCGCCGCGGGCAGGTAGCCGCAGAGTCCAAGGCCACGCCCCCGACAGAGGCCAATGGGAGCACGCAGCAGTACTCCATGTTCTTCTTCCTCCCGGACACGCGTGACGGCCTCTCGACCATGGTGGACATGGTCACCTCGTCGTCAGCGTACCTGTACGGCATATTGGCCGAGATGAAGGAGAGGCCTGTCAGCATCAAGCTGCCCAAGTTCGCAATCACCTTCAGCTGGGGTGACCTCAAGGGTGACCTCAGTCGGCTGGGCCTCTTGCTGCCGTTCTCGCTGGAGGTTGCCGACCTGAGTGGCATGTGCAAGGAGGACGATGGAGACCAAGTAGTCACCGGCGCTGCACGGGGGCCGACGTTCCTGTCCAAGGTTGCGCACACGGCGGTGGTCAAGATGGACGAGGTGGGAACCAAAGCTGCCTGCGTTCGAATAGCCGGTGAAAACTAGAGGTTGAAGACTAGGGCAGTTTAGACATTTCTTCTGCCTTCTCTCTCCTCGAAACTGAAAAATGAATAAAATAATCAACGTGGCGTCTCTCGGCCAAGAATCACAAATTTGTAATGTCCACTGGCAAATTTCGACGTTGGCGGTGTTCCCTGGCCAATTTCCTGTTTCTTTAGTGTTCCACAGCAAAATTCCCCTAAAATTAAAAAGTGGCCACACCAAAATACAGCTAGGGAATTGCATATATGATATACCACGTGGTTGCTTGGAAACATGAACTTACATTGATCTTTCCTACCTAGTGAGAGAGAGAGAGAGAGAGTCCAGGAGGAAAAGTTGGCAGTGCCTTTGCTCGAATTTTTTGTTTTTTAGTCTTTTTTTTGAATTTTTTCATAAATATACTTCTTGAGGTATGCTTTTAAAATGTGAACCCTTAGCTCAGCGTCATCGTTGGTGGCGCCGAGCTTACACGTCTCGACGCCTAGGTCTTGGGCTCGGCGTAGACGTGGCGGTGACTTGGCAGACACCTTGGCGCCGTAGATCTAGACGCCAAGGTGGTGTTTTAACCCGACGTCCAACCTTCCTGCCCGAGCCTTCTTCCTCTTCTTTCTCGTCCCTCTCGGGTTTTTTCTCACCCAACTTCGCCCTACCTCACGAATTGGCATATTGTACTTTAGAAATTTTGATTTGATCATAGATCTTCGAGAGCAAGGTATCCTCGCTTCCTCCTAGTTTTTTTCAAATCGACCCGGTATATATTAGTCGAATTTTTCAACTTAAGAATCATCATTACTTAGGGTTTTATGCAATTTTAATATTTATATTATACAACCGTAGGATGCCAAGACGTGGAAAAGCTACCAAACTAAGGTAACCTCAGCGCACGTTGTTATGATATGGGTTAATTGCTTTTGGTTCTTAGAACAAAAATGTCTAAATTGTAGTTATGGCCGGATGACCGTAAATGCCTTTGTTGGGTTCATAAACCCGGGGTCCCTAATGGACCTATTTCCCAGCAAAAGCTCAGCCCAGCAAACGATGTTGCGAACGACGCTCAACTCCTGGGTCGGCCCAGATACCTAACGACGACCCAAAAGAGTGATCTGGTCTCCGACCGGAAGGCCTGGCCAAGGAGGGACGATGTTCGCTTCTGACTCTGACCCGCCTCTCCGACCGAAAGGCCTGACCAAGGATGGGGCGACGCTCGCTTCCGACTCCAACCCGCCTCTCTGACCAGGAGGCCTAGCCAAGGAGGGGCGACGCTCGCTTCTGACTCTGAGCTGCCTCTCCGACCGAAAGTACACCGAACCTCTGCTTACAGCTCCTCTCCGACTGGCGCAGTCGGAGCTGACTGGAAAACGACCGAACGGGGATGCCCGCTTGGGTAAGGACCCAAAGAATTAGGTGGAGCAAGTAAGGCAGGGCTCTCTAGTCAACCGTAATACCGAGAACCGTACCCTACACACCTATAGGACAGTACTGACATGTCATGTCAGAAGGGTGCTCTACAACCTTCTAGATGTGTTAGAACACGAACAGTGTTATGGGCGCCGACATTTGTCCTACAGTATGGTAGGCGCCGACATTGGCCATACCAGAAGATCATGATGGAGCCAACCATATGCATCTGGGCATCAACAGTATTGTGGGCATCAACAAACCACCTTGTACCCAACGGCATAGGCAACAAGACTAGGTAGCACACACACTCTCTTTCTCTCACACTCTCTCTCTTGTAAGGCCATCCCCTTCATCTATAGAAGGGGATGCGCTCTCTCCAAAAGGAGGACGATTCTAAAAAACAACAGACGGATCACTCTGATTCTCTCTACTTGGCTCTAGAACTCTAAAGCCAAACAAAGCATACGTTTGAACTCTTAGCGCACGTCGGAGCTCCTGTCACTCTTGGCCCTTCGGTCTAGAGTCCGACCGAACCTCTAATACCCCCATCTTACTTCCTCTCGTTTGTAACCCCACAACAAACTTCGAGCACCTGGGCTCTGGAATAAAGTCACCGACCGACTCAAACTGGACATAGGGCACGTTGCCTGAACCAGTATAAACCCTGTGTCATCGAGTGCTAGGCCACTTCCAATCACAACGTACGACAAAACTAAAAATATTTACGTGTTGGTCACTTTTCACATCGACAGTTGGCGCCGTCCATGGGGAAGACATCGTATGTTCACGCCTTTGGTCATCAGATGGCCCACCTTTCTGCCATCTTCGGCATGGCGGGCTCAAGCAATACGACTTGCTTTGGCTCGCTGGAGTTTCCCGCGCTCCCACCTGTTGGGATGTGGGTTCCTCCCATCTTCGAGCCATCTCAGTCCTTCCTCTTCGGAAGTGTGGACTTCGTCGCCAATCGGCTTGGCATGCTTCACCTCCATGAGGAGGCACTTGTCCTAGCGCCCGTCGGAGGAGGAGCGTCCTCCATCGGCTCCGGGACACCCGACGACTTCAATGACGAGGCGCCTGGGCTTCGCTCCGAGCCTACACTAGCCTCAGACCCCACTATGAGTAACATACATACTGTTCTTTACGCGCTTTTTTATTTTTTCTGCTGACTCTCCGAAGGGACCTTGTTGTCCCTATCACGACTGCTATGTGACCGGTTCCCCTACGGCCTCGCATCCCCCGCGGACCCGTACGCATAGGGGCTCCAAAGGATGCTGGCACCGCCCTCTCTCACATCCGAATTCATGGGGACGGAGAGCTATGCTCCTACCTCTTTCCACGACCTCATGGATGATGAGGTTGAGAGCGATGGCTCCAGCATCGGTGATGTCATGGCACCTAGCCACCCTCTGTCCTAGGAGTGCGCTGTGGTAGACGCTCCGGGACAGCCGCCGGTGGTAGCGGAGTCTCTATAGACCCACACCCCTCTAGACCCTCATGCGGAGGCGCTCGCGTGTGCATAGGAGAACATCGAGGAGCTACGACAAAGGTGGCAGAACCAACCACTGCTTGCACCAACGCGCTCAGCGCAGCACAGTGCGCCACGTGTGCGTAAACCGGCGAGCGACGCCCGGGGTCACGTCCGCCAGGTTCAGTGCAACATCATCGATGGGGGGAATGATCTCCCATAGTTTGCTCGGGCTGGCCAGCACATCACCGCGGCGGCGATGCTTTTGTGTGGCCTTCCTGAGCCTGTCGACCCATAGGAGCAGGTGGTCCATCGGAACCTTTGGGCGCTGGAGGAGACCACCGCCGTTCAACATGCAGAGAGGTCCACGTCGTGCCACCGACTTGCGGCCTCTTTCCCTACCGAGGAATGGGGGCGCGCCAATCAAACTGCTCCATTTGCTCACCATTGCGGCCGCCGGGGGTGGAACCGGAGGGCATAGCTACGCCACGGCCTAACCCGATGCTCGCTCCACACCGGCCACCTATGCGTGAACGCCTCGGCCTGAACCAAGATGCTCATAGCGTCATCAGCAACCGACGTCAGGCCTGGCATGATGATGACATCCATCGGGCGACAGTGAGAGCAGGCGATATGGGCCCCGGTCGGACCATCGAGGGGAGCGGTGAAACACGCCCTAGGCATGGTCGCCGACCCAACGACCGGAGTCCTAGCTCGGATGGCCTGAGACCATGGGCCTTTGGTCGACGCATCCAGAGAGCGCCATTCCCATAGTGCTTCCGACCGCCTACCAACATCGCCAAATATACTGAGGAGATGAATCCCGGTATATGGCTCAAAGACTTCTGACTCGCCTACCGAGCCGAAGGAGCAGATGATGACCAATTCATCATTCAGTACTTCCCCATCTATGTGGGGGAACATATTCGAGCGTGACTCGAATTCCTCCCACATGATAGCATCCCTGACTGGGCGGACCACAAGAGGATCTTTGTTGAGAATTCCAGGGATGTATGTCTGCCCTGGGAATGCCTAGGACCTCAAGGGCTACCAACAGGAGCCCAATGAGTCCCTACATGTGTCGGTGTTTCGAGTAAACACCAACTAGTAAATTTGTATTTGTTACGCGTTAGGCCTGGATGGTGTGCTAAAAGACATGATGTTTATACTGGTTCGGGTAGAATGTCCCTACGTCCAGTCTGCTGCTGCTGCTCGTGTTATTAACACTAAAAGGTTCATAGTAGAGGTACAAATGGTCGAGAGAGGGACAGGTCCCAAGTCTCTGATGAAAAGGTCGAACAAGTACTGAGAGCTCGGTTGCTGCTCAGTTGTGTGTAATATGGTACGTGGTGTGTCGAATTGATCCGTCCCCTTAGTGGGGTTCCCCACCTTATCTTTTATAGATCAAGGGAGAGCAGGGGTTACAGATGAGAGAAAGAAGAAAAACCAGAGGCCAAGAAGGTCTTTCGAAGGTGTCGGGTCTTCCTTTTCCTTTGAGCCAGCCCCGCTGACATGGCAGACGGTGCTAGGGATAGCACGTTCGCTAATCTTCATAGGGCCATGCTCTGGCTTCATTCAGCAAGTGGTCACATCCCATCCTGCCCCGGCAAATGGCGCGACACACCAAGGTGCCGAGCCGTGACCCTACGGGGAGCAGACGGGGTGGTGACCATATGTCTGTTACTGTAGGTGATGTGAGTTCCCTCCTGGATCATAGTGGTTGTCATATACTTATGTCAGGATCCGCATCCGAGGGTTGATGGTGACGCCCATAACACTGTAAGACAAAAGTGGATGCCTACAACACTGTTCGGGCTCTGTCAAGCCTGGAAGGGCTTAAAGTGCCCGTCTGGTCATATCCTAATGTTATTTTCCTACAGGCATGCAGGGTATGGTCTTTGGTATTGTGGTTGACTTGAGTGTCCTGCCTTATCTACGCATGTAATTATGGCGAGGCGGAGTCCACCCCCGGACGTCGAGCGAGGTGGAGCCTAGCCCCTGGACATTGGGCGAGGCGGAGCCAGCCCTCAGTCGTTAGGCATGGTGAAGTCTACCTCCAGACGTCGGGCAAGGCAGAACTAGCCCCCGGATGTCGGGCGGGGTGGAGTCTGCCTACGGACATCGAGCAAGGCAGAGCCTGCTCCTAGACGTCAGGTGAGGCGGAGCCAGCCCTCAAGGATTGGGCGAGGTAGAGCCAACCCTCGGTTGTTGGGCAAGTAGTGTAGTTGCGTTCTTGTCTGTTCGGAAGCATCAATGTTTGATGGTTATTAGCTCCTCCTCTTTGGGTACCCTAGTATTAGGTCCCCGACAGTAGCCCCTGAGCGCACCTGACGGGTGTAGCCCCCGAGCCCCCGGGTGATTTGACTTGCTAGAGGGTGCGCGCGAGCGCACCCAACGGGTGTAGCCCCTGAGCCCCGGGTGATTCGGATAGAATCACCCGAGGGGTGATTTGACTTGCCAGAGGGTGCGCATGAGCGCACCTATTGGGTGTAGCCCCTGAGCCCCCGGGTGATTTGGATAGAATCGCTCGAGGGGTATTTTGATTCTCCAGAGGGTGCACGCGAGCGCTCCCGTCGAGTGTAGCCCCTAGGTGATTTGGATAGAATCGTCTAGGGGGTAATTCGGACCCTTCGTGGGTATGGCTGTGAGATTTGGTGTTTTGATAACTAGATAGTTTAAAGGGAACCCTAGTATCCTATTCGCGGGGATTCATCCAGGGTCAGCCCCATTGAGACTCGGTCGTGGATCAAGACTCCCTTGAGGCTCATGCACCTGAGTTTTGGCTGCTCGTGGGCCCATCTTTCATTGGGACGGCCGTCGAAACCATTGGGCCAACCCTCGAACTCATGGGCCTAGGTAGGTCAGAGAAACGCTTTTTGACCCGTATCCCTTCTGTAGGAAAAGAGTCATGATCTGCCCGGGAAGGCGAAACGTCCGGCGTGACTTTGGTAGGAAAGGATAGGGATTAGGGGCGCATATCCCGCATGGTGACATGGTGGTGAATCATGGCAGACATAGAGGTCTAGGTGGACAGTTGCCTTCCTCGCATCCGTCACCCCTATAAAACCAAAGGGTTCGCCCCCAGGGTTTCATACTTTGCCTCCTTGCCTTTGCATCTACAACTTTCGCCGCCAATCGCCTAAGCCTCCCACACCCGCATTGCAGCCGTCATCAAGCTTGCATCCACCCACCCTAATCATCTAATGGAACCGTGGTGTAGATCCGATGTCACCCTCCAGTGCCTGGAGGGCCTCGTTCACCGTGGCCTTCTTTGCGCGTGGACCGCCACCGAGGAGTGGCGGCTGCCCAGCAATGAGGACATGCCGTCACCACTCGAAGGCTACATTGTGTCCTTTGCTTCCTTCCACAAGCAGGGATTCGCCACTCCCGCCCACAAGTTCCTTCGAGGGTTGCTGAATTACTACAATGTGGAGCTACAACACCTCACTCCTAATGGGATCCAACACATTGCGGTGTTCATCGCCCTGTGTGAGAGGTTCTTGGGGATTAGTCCCCACTTTGACCTATGGTGGCATTTCTTTGCCGTCACCCTCCTGAAGAAGCGGGAGAAGAAGCATGAGATGAGCATGATGCGCCGGCATTCAGCTCCGCAACAACTAGGTAAATGAATACCTATCAATGTGTCTATCGACCTCCAACAAGGGGTGGCATTCGTATCAGTTCTACATCAAGGATGACGTAGACGCCCCCTTGCCAGTGTTCACCAGGTGCCTCATCGAAGAGGTCCCGGAATCATGGAGGAAGTGGGGGTCCCGAATAAAGACAAGAAGAAAATCTAGGACCATCTCGCCACCATCTAAATTCTAAAGGAGAGGGCGTGAAGGGGTCAGGGATCATCGGCGCCTATCATACGTGGAGGGTGGCACCGCTGATGAGTCACGCGCTTCCCCTATACCTGATGGTGCTTGGAGTGTCACTCAATGGGATGGCTCTCGCCGATGTAGCGCTCTCCCCCTCTGAAGTGGCGCGGCGCATCAAGGAGGTGATGGAGCCCCCGCGGAATGACACCGGTGCTATCCTTAACTTCATGTATCCGGTGCCGGGGCATCCCCCAATGTGGCCGAAACCAGGGTACATTGACTTCATAAGTTCTCTTTCCCCGTGCCTCCTTTTTAATCGAACTCTCGCCCCCTTGATTCTGATATTGAGATAGCGGGATCAGTCGAAGAGACTCGTCTTTATGGATCGCTCGGCCCCGCTACCGAAGGACCCACTTAGGGCGGCAGCGAATCACACCATGGCCTAGTGGTAGAAGAAGACAAAGGAGGTCAAGAGGAAAAAGAAACAGCAGGCACGAGAGCGAGGAGAGGAGACAGACAGTGATGACGATGATGATGACGACGACGACGACGATGAGGAAGATGACGAGGTAGTCGCAGACACCAAGTGGGGTGACCTGGGAAGTGAGGACGTGCTGACAGGTACCCACTCATCAATGCAGGGAACCTTCCCGTTCCACGCAAGGGAAGATGCGGCCATGAGGCCGGAGGAGGCGGGCCAGACCATCGGCCCATCCTTAGAACCATTAGGGGTGGGCGGATCTGCCGCCACTCCCAAGGTGCCAGCGAGGGGGGGGGGGAGTGGCCCCATCGCCGTGCCTCAGGAATTAGTGGGGACGGGTGGATCTGCCACCTCTCCTGAGGTGCTAGTGGGAGCGGGTGGACCCGTTGCCATGCCCCAAGAGCCGGCGGGGGTAGGCGGATCCACCGCTACGCCTGAGGTGTCGAGAGAGGAGAGTGGCTCCACCGCTATGCCCCCAGATATGAGGGAGGTGAGCCCCTCGGCCTAGGAGCAGGGGATAGGCTCAAAACGGTCTCACCCCGACAAGGTGGAGCAGGGAACTGGGGGTTCATCCCCCAAATGTCTCCACCACCCAACAATGCTAACATAAGTTACTGACTCCTCTGTTACCTCTATTTTTCTCTATTTTTCATAGTGACTCATGCCTTTTGTTTCTTCTGTAGCGTCGGGAGACGGGTCATATGGGGCACTTCTTTAGCACTGGCATCTAAGAAAACTGTCGGCCTTCAGGCAAGGCGGGGGCCACCGCCTGACGTCGCTCCCATTTTGGGCGAGAACAGAGCCGATGTCACAGCCTCGTTAGCTGGTCTAGCACCACCCACGGTGGTGCCCATGCCCTCGGTGGGTCAAGTGGTTGATGAGTCCGAGGGTGCGCCTTCAATGGTTGCTGCACAACCAGCGACAGAAGTGATTTTGTTGCCGACGCCGTAGCGGGCGGAGCTGTCGGCCGCACCCGTTGCGTCGACCACACCGGGTGTGGCATAGCCAGACGAGGTCCAACCAATGGAGGTGGAGGTAATGGTAGCTATGATGGATGGGTCATAGCCAGAGGCTGTGGTGGTGGCGCCTAAGGCAATGGCGCGTCCTATGATACCGGTGGCCCTAGAGATGACGTCCACTGTGGGCAGGACGGAGGGGGTCATGGCCAAGGGACCCTCGGACACCATGGCGGTTGCTAAGGAGATAGGCAAGGAGTTGTCCCTGGTCCTAACATCGGAGGGCCATGACCCACCCGTGCGGGATGAGCCCCTGCTCTGGTGGGTGAGTCCATAGGACCCATCGTACTAAACTCTTCACCCTCGATGATGTCATCTAGGGCATGGCGTGGAAGTCTCAACAAGGGGATCACGGCCACGCTGGAAGCTCTAAACTAGGCCAGGGGCACCCTTCGAGATGTCATCATCCCCACCGGCCAGGTATTTGCTTGGTCCTGCCTTTCGATCTCTTCTTTCTTCATCTATTTTTGTTTTTTGACCTTCGTCTTTTTTTAGTCTCTTATTGCTCGCAGCTAGGAGAAATCCTGGTTCCTTCATAAACACAAGGAGGATTGGGACCACCTCATCGATGAGGCATGGCTGCATAGAGACGTGATCGCCCAACTCCAACAGAGGGTGGCTGAGTTGACTCCCCTTGCCGTGGAGGCGGACAATCTTCGATGGCGGGACGCCGAGGCTCGTCGGGATGTGGAGGACGTCGATAAGTCTTTTGATGAACTATTGGAGAGGGCATGGTGGGATCTGGAGGAGGCTGCTAGAGTGCAAAAGGAGTGGGATGAGCTACTCTAGCGGGATGCCGAGACCCGCCAGCGGATCATCGATCTCCTGGCCAAGGCTGAGAAGGAGCGGGATCTTAGGCTTGGAGGCGAGGAGAGGTTCGTAGCCTTAGAGTAGACGGCGAAACTAGATGCCGAGGAGGTCGCTTGGCTATGCACGGAGCGAGACGAGCTACGCCATGCTATGGAGAGGATCCACTTGAAGCACGGTGCGGCCCACAGGGAGCATGACTAGGCTGTCCAAGAGCACGACGAGGCACAATAGAGGATTAGCTCCCTCCTAGCTAAGCTGGAGACCATGAAAGCCCATAAGCTGGAGGCCGAGGGTGCCGCTGTCGGACTGGCCATGGATCTTGCCGAGGCAAGGAGTCTTCTTTAGGCAGAGAGCGACGAGCTCGATGTCTTGAAGGTTGCCCTTGGCATAATCTGCGATGACCTACAGGTGGTGTAGGCGGAGGGGACCAGCTCGCTTGCAGCCTGTGCCATAGATATCACGGCGTGGGTGCGCCAACTAGAGAAGGAAGCTCTTCGCTTAGGGATCACCCAAGCCTTCGCCATTGCCTGCTCGCATTATGATGACAACATCGACTTGGAGGCGATGAGCCTTGGTTTCACGCCTGGCTATGAACCCTCTGAGCTAGATGAAATAGAAGTGGCGGTGACTCCTCTTGCTGAAACCCTGGCGAGCAAAGTTGAAGATATGGGTCTCCCCCGGAGGGGGTAGTTAGTCGAATGAGTCTGATGGACATTTATCTGTAATCTATGGACAGGTGTCGGCACTTTTGTATTTTGAAAATAGATTCGCAACTTCGTTTTGTTAAACAAATTCATAGTTTCATTTTGTTTGATTGAACTTGCTTTCTTCTTTTTTTGCATTCGAGAGAAAAGGTTTATGCAATCCGAACCCTTCCGATTGTTAAGATCATAGGGCCCAAGGTTTATAAGAGGAAAACTTCGATTGTGCTGGTGAGCAAAGTTGTCATAGCCATCAGGGCATGGGTTTTTTGCAGTTTGACCAGGCATGCATGGTTATTTGTTCCCACAAACCTTGCCACTAGCCTTTATGTGAGGAAGAGGTCCGATGCAGTGACTGTTTCGAAAAAGGGGGTTTTATACCTTTACTAGCCCCTGAGTGGGATCCGACACCTTGCGGTTGCTGGGGTTGAGTGTCACTGGAGACCGAAGAGAGGATAGCGAAACTGCTCTTGTATTCACACATACCCCTTCCTTAGGATTTTAGCTATCATTCTGTGACCATGCGTTTGTCACTCCTTGCAAGTCCAACATTCCCCAAGCCTCCACGCGTGGTGGGGATTCGGTCAAGGGTCGGCTTGTTTTTGTGACTGTCGCCCCATCTGTGGTTTTCGCAACCGGAGGGGTTGAGGCGACGTCACTTGCCTCGATGGCTCGAGTGACGCACTTGATGAGCTCGCTAACGGGGATGTTCAAATGAAATCCGGTCCTGTCACTTATGACAGGGTCAGCAAAGCCCTCGGGTGGCATTCCATTGCTCCTTAACCAGCCTTCCAACAGATTCCCCCTCAATGGGGATTCTATGGGCTCGGCTAAAGGTTGGATCAAACAAGAAGGTTGAGATGACCCTATCCGCCTCTATGTGGGTCGGGTGAAGACCATTGAGGCTCATCTGTGTTTTCTCCCCTGGCTCTTGTTCGACGTGAGGTGGCCTTGGGCCCTTTGCGGGCCAGCCTTCGAACCTCGGTCTCTCGATCTAGCATCGGGTGGCTCAAGCCCCCAAGCCCCTTGGAATCTAATAAGGGTCGGCCGTGTTTCACATGTCACCCTGTCCTCAGTTTCTGCAATCAGAGGGGCTGAGCTAATGACACTTGCCTCGACGACTCGAGTGTTGCGCTTAATGAGCTCGCTAATAGGCACGTTCGAGTGGAATATAGGTCAGTCATCCGCTGGCAGGGTCGATAGAGCCCTCATGTGACATTCCATGACTTCGTAACCCTCCTCTCAATAGATGCCCGAGCCATCTGATAAGTTCGGGTGGCCCATTGGCCTCTCCCCGATGAAGATTCTATGGGTTTGGCTTGGGGTTAGAATCAAACAGAAAAGGTCAAGATGTCCCTGTCTGCTTCTAAGTGGGTTCGGGCAAGGCCACTGGGGCTCATCTCGGTTTTTCTCCCCTGGCTCTATTTGACAGGAGGCGGACTCGAGCCCTTCATGGTCCGGCCTTCAAACCTTGGTCAGTTGCTGCTCATGTCGAATGAGGCGACTACCGCTTCCTGATGCGACGTGAAGCATTGAGATGCGGCAATTGCATATGCAACGCTTGAATATATGGAGTGAATGTATGATATAATCGAAACAAAAGCAAGGGTCGGTGATGTTACCTTGGTGGCATGAGTGACCGGAAGCTCTTACCGGACATGTCCATGCGGGTTTTGGGTCCGACGTTTGCGACGGGGCTAATGTAACCTACACGAGTATTATAGTTTTTCATTTCTATCTCTCGACAGCGATCCGAGTCGTTCGATCAACTTGGGCGACCTGATAGCTTCTCCTTGAGGGAGATTCTATAGGTAGACCCCTCTGAACCCTTCTCGAGAAGGGGGATGCTAAAGCTTGGGGTACGGGGACAAGGAATTTGATCACGCTTGTGAACAAAAACGATGTAGCCGCTGGGGCGTAGGGTCTAGCGATTCGACCAGTTTTACTCAAAGTTCACACCCGCACACCGTGCCTCTAGTTTTTAAATGTAAGGCAGGGTCTAGCGAAGAGAATGTCTAAACGAGTGGACACTCTCACCAGCCCTCGAGCGATGTCTGCGCCCCTGCCGTTGCTGGGGTCAGAGGCTCGGTAGTGAAATTGATACATAAAGTAAGTAAATAAGGATGCTTATCTTTCGGTGGCCCTTTGGTTTCTCAACCCCATCGCTTGGCATTCGCCTAGGCCATCTGATTGACCCAGGAGGCCCATTGGTCTCCCCTTGATGGAGGTTCCGTTGTTGGGCCCTTCTAGGTCCTGCCTAGGAAAGTGGAGAGCCGCCTGCATGCGGCTAAGGCTTGTTTCTCATGCCCAGCGTGCCATAGTGGTGGGCCATGCCTAGGCCACATCCCATTTGACCAGGCGCCATCTCATCGAGCAGGGCACGTCCTGTTGGTCAAGATGCGTCTCATCGAATTCCCATCCGCATCAAATAGGGGAAGGGAGAGAGTTTTTTGCCCCAACCCTTCGCCTTTCTCCAAATGTTGTGTCTCCTTCTTAAATAGGGGAATGGAGAGGGTTCTCATCCCATTCCTCTGCCTATTCCAAAGCTACTACCTCTCCTCCTTCCTTTTCGCCGAATGCATTCGTGCGTCGCGATGGTTTCTAAGTGAGAGAGGGTAATGCGAGGGAGAGGAGAACTCATAGATCCGCTCATGAATCTGGAGCACGATGTCGAGCTAGAGGTCATCCAACGTAAATGAGATGGTGCTGGCTGCCTTCGCCGAGAAGGGACTGCTTCCGCCGAAGGAGGAGGCACTCTAGAAGGTGCTGCACGTCGTCGGCTTTGTCACCGTCTATGAGGCCTTCATCAGGATGGAGCCGTACGGAGACTTCTTCCAGCGAATCTTCTCCGGGCAAGCCTTGTCGATGGGGAAGCCGCCCAGGACTACACCGATGGGGGGTTTTGCCCTTGCAGCCGCTCAGGTCAGCCAGTTCATGAAGTTTGATGAGATGTCAGAGACATCCATTAGCCATGGTGGCCATACTTCGGCGGGCAGCACCCCCGTCTAGGTGCCATTGTCAGGGTTGTGGCTGATCACGATGGCATAGTCCCTGGATGCCCTATCGAAGACACCATGGTCAGCGATGTGGTGCTCGACATTGCAGACGATGGCGCCCTTAGGGATCCTATGAAGCAGTAGGACATTGGCGATGGAGAGCGTGGCATGGCGGTCGTAGTAGTATTTAGAGTAGAAGTGGTCTACAAATGTAACCATTAAGTTGTGGGGGAGCCCCCGTGTGAACAGTTTTTTGTATTCATGAATACATCTATCCCTTTTTGTGATGAAATCACTTTGTAAGCGATGAATTTGTGCAAAAATGAACAAGTTCTCAAATTTCATTACGGCAAATAGCTTTTCAGCTCTTCTCCCTCTTTTTGTAAAAGTGGTTCAGTGTCTTCTGACCCTTCCCGTAGTTAAGGTCGTAAAAAGCTCAGAGTGTGGGCGAGCCAATTCTGATCACACTGATGAACAAGGAGACCATAGCCGCTGAGGCGTGGGTTTCCTACAGTCCTACCAGTTATACTCGGAGCTTGTTCCTGAAATCCTAGCCCTTAGGACTTACCATGAGAAAAAGGGAAAACACAGAGAATGTTTGTAAGATAAACATACTCATACTAGCCCCCGAGTGAGGTCCAACCCCTCGCACTTGTAGGGGTTAGATTTCATAAAAGATTAGGGATTTTGATGACAAAACTGATAAGAGAAAGTATGCGTTTATTTAGGGGTAAAAATGATGTAGATACTCGATGTTCCAGGCATTAGTGAAGACATCGCCATCGATGGTTTTCAACTTGTAGGCGCCTGGCCAGAGTACTTTTGTGATGACGTATGGCCCCTCCTAGGGTGGGGAGAGCTTGTGGCGGTCCTTGTTGCTCTGGATAAGGCGAAGGACTAGGTCCCCGACGTTGAAGGCTCATCCCCACACCCATTGGCTATGGTACCATCGCAACACCTATTGGTACTTGGCTGAGTAGAGGAGGGCGACATCATGTGCTTTGTCCAGCTAGTCCATGGCGTCCTCGTGGGATGCCTTAGCTCCCTGTTCATCATACACCCTGATCCTTGGTGCTCTATAGTCAAGGTCGGTTAGGAGGATGGCCTCGGAACCATAGACCATGAAGAAGAGTGTGTAGCTGGTGGCTCGACTGGGGGATGTTCTCAGGCTCCAGAGTACTAAAGGAAGCTTAGAGACCCAGCGTGTGCCAAATTTGTTCAACCGATTGAAGATCCTAGGTTTGAGGCCTTGTAGGAGCATACCGTTTGTGCGCTCGACCTGCCTGTTGGTTTGGGGGTGCGCGATGGCGGTCCAATCGACCTAGATGTGGCATTCATCATAGAATCGAAGGAACTTCTTGCCAGTGAACTGTGTGTCATTGTCCGTGATAATGGAGTTCGGTACTCCAAAGCGATGGATGATGTCTAGGAAGAACAACACGGCTTGCTCAGACTTGATCATGGAGATTGGCCAAGCTTCTATCTATTTTGTGAACTTATCTATGGTGACAAGCAAGTGGGTGTATCCTCCAGGCGCCTTCTTGAGAGGTCCCACCAGTTCGAGCCCCTAGACCATGAAGGGCCACATGATAGGGATCATCTAGAGTGCCTAGGCCAGGAGGTGAGTTTGCCGAGCGTAGTACTGACACCCTTCGTAGGTGCGCATGATCTGCTCGGCGTCGGCTACTGTAGTGGGCCAGTAGAAGCCTTGTCAGAATGCATTTCTAACCAAGGTTCTAGGCGTGGCATGGTGACCGTAGACCCCACTGTGGATATCACTCAGCAAGTGCTTCCCCTGCTCGATGGGGATGCAGCGCTACAGGATCCCAGTGTGGCTTCGTTTGTAGAGTTCGCCCTCCATAAGAACGAAGGATTTGGCATGGCGTGCGAGCCGTTGAGCCTCCACCTTGTCCGTTGGCAGCGTGTCATGGAGTAGGTAGTTGAGATAGAGCGTTCTCCAGTCGACCAGAGGGTCAGGCTCTGTTACTAGATCTTGTTCAAGCTCTATGACCTCGGGGCCAAATGGATCCGTCGGCTAGTTAGCCCCTGGGGCCAGATTGGGCGGACCATCGTTGGCCTTTTCCAACCCTTCGTAGCACACTGAGGGCTTGTGTTGGTCGCTGGTGAAGACTCCTATTAGCACCGGCTCTCATCCTGATGCTGCCTTCGCAAGCACGTTGGCCGCCTCATTGAGGCACCTCAGGATGTGATTGAGTTCGAGGCCGTCGAATTTGTCCTCCATTCGTTAGACTTCTCAGTAGTATGCAACCATCTTGGCATCGTGACAACTTGACTCCTTCATGACTTGGTCAATGACTAGCTGGGAGTTTCCCCGAACGTCGAGGCATCGGATGCCCAACTCAATGGCAATGCGTAGGCCATTGATGAGTGCTTCATACTCAGCCACATTATTGGATGAGGGGAAATAGAGACAAACCATGTACCTCATGCGTACCCCGAGGGGTGATATGAAAACCAGCCCTACGCCCCTCTTTATCAACAACCGATTGAAGTACATCGTCCAGTACTCTTGGTCGACTATCGCTGGTGGCATTTGGACCTCGGTCCACTCTGCGACGAAGTCAGCCAACTCCTAGAACTTAATCGTTGTTCGGGAGGCATACGTAATGCCCTGATCCATCAACTCAAGTGCCAATTTTGCGGTTCTTCCCATGGCGTCCTGGCTTTGGATGACCTCGGCAAGGGGGAATGACATCACGACTGTCATCGGGTGTGACTCGAAGTAGTGGCGTAGCTTCCTTTTGGTGATGAGGCCGACGTACAAGAGCTTCTAGATTTGGGAGTAGTGGGTCTTAGAGTCAGATAATACCTCATTGATGAAGTACATAGGGCGTTGCACCTTGAGGGCATGCCCCTCTTCTTCTCGCTCCGCTACCAGGGTGGTGCTGACCACTTGCGCGGTGGCCGCTATGTATAGCAGAAGGGATTCTCCATCGGTTGGAGGAGCCAAGATTGGGGCCTTTGTCAGAAGCAGTTTGACCATGTCAAGTGCCTCCTGGGCCTTGGATGTCCATTCTAAGTGGTCAGCTTTCTTTAGGAGTCGATAAAGGGGGAGACTTTGTTTGCCGAGGCGTGAGATGAATCGGCTGAGTGCGGCGAGGCACCCTATGACTCATTGAACCCCATTTATGTTTTGAATTGGGCCCATCCTTATGATGGCTGAGATTTTCTCTAGGTTAGCTTTGATGCCACGCTCGAAGACGATGAAGCCGAGCAGCATGCCCCTTGGGACCCCAAAAATACACTTCTTGAGATTGAGTTTGATGCCATTCACTCTGAGTTTTGCAAAGGTTTGCTCAAGATCAGCAACGAGGTGGTTAGCCTATTTGGACTTGACCACGATGTCGTCAACGTAGGCCTCTGCCCGATGTGGTCCCCGAAGCATTTGAGCATGCAGCGCTGGTATGTAGCCCCAGCATTCTTCAGACCGAACGGCATTGAGATGTAGTAGAATGATCCGAAGGGGGTGATGAAAGATGTCATGAGCTAGTCAGACTCTTTCATCATGATTTGATGGTACTCGAAGTATGCATTAAGGAAGCAGAGGGTTTCGCACCTTGAGGTAGAGTCAACTATTTGGTCTATGCGCGGCAAAGGAAATGGATCCTTTGAGCATGCCTTGTTGAGACCCGTATAGTCAACACACATCCTCCATTTCCCGCTCTTCTTTCATACAAGGATGGGGTTGGCTAACCACTCTGGGTGGTATACTTCTTTGATGAATCTGGTCGCTGAGAGCTTTGCTATCTCATCGCCGATGGCCTAACATTTCTCCTCATCGAAGCGGCACAGGCGTTGTTTCACCAGCTTGGAGCCTAGTCGGATCTTCAAGGTATGCTCGACGACTTCCCTTGGGATGCCTGGCATGTCTGAGGGTTTGCACACAAAGATGTCTTTGTTAGCACGGAGGAAGCCAATGAGCGCGCCTTCTTATTCGGAGGAAAGCATGGTACCAACGCGCACCATTTTACCCTCGGTGCTCTCGGGGTCTATGAGGACTTCTTTAGAGCCCTCTATAGGCTTGAACGACCTAGTTGACTTCTTGGCATCGGGTGCTTCTTCGGTGGCCTCCTCCTTGAGGGCGGCGAGCTCCTCGGAGGCGACGATTGCTGCGACGTGACCACAGCACTCAACCTCGCACTCATAGGCACGCTGGAAGGAGGTGCCAACAGTAATGACCCTATAGGGGCCCGATATTTTTAGCTTGAGGTATGTATAGTTGGGGATGGCCATGAACTTCTTGTAACATGGATGTCCTAGGATGCCGTGGAAGGTTTCAGGGAACCCAACCACCTCGAAGGTGAGGGTTTCCGTCCTATAATTGAACTAATCCCCGAAGGTGATGGACAGATCAATATGCCCTAGTGGCATGGCCTGCTTTCTAGGCATGATGCTATGGAAAGGTGCTCGGGTCGGGTGGAGGCATGTCTGGTCGATGCCCATTTCATCGAGCATCTTGGCATACATGATGTTGAGGCCGCTGCCTCCATCCATCAGTATTTTGGTGAGCCGCTTTGGCTGATGGTTGGGTCGACCATGAGCGGATATCTCCTTGGATGTGGGACACTCTCTAGGTGGTCGGTCTGATCGAAGGTTATGGTGGACTCGGACCACTGGAGTAAGGAAGGTGTGGCTGGTTCGGTCGTATAGACCTCACAGCGCGCAACCTTCTGACAACATTTGAAGTCGTAGGCCGCCAATCCTCCAAAGATCATGAGGTAGTCGTTTGGCGTTGGAAAGCCGTCATCCTTCTCCTTGGCATCGTCCATGGTGGGGGCAGGATCCTTTCCGTGCTCCCCTTTGTTGGAGCCTCCGGACAAGAACCACCGCATGAGGCTGTAGTCCTTGTACAGATGCTTAACCGGGAAGGCATGGTTCGGGCATGGCCCCTCAAGTAAATTTTTGAAGTGGTTCGGAGTGCCCTCCGTGGGCTTCCGACCACCCTTGCGGTCAGTCGTAGCTATGAGCGGGTCCTCACGCCATTGCTTCTTGTTCTTCCTTTTGGTGGAACGATTGGAAGTGCCTTCACCGGCACCCTTGTCCCGCCTTGCCTTACCATCGAGATGATCGAAGATTGCTCTGACTGCCTCTTCTCCTAAGGTGTGGCTGGTGGCGATGTCTAGGAGTTCCTTGGTGGTTCATGGGCCCTTGTGTCCCAGCTTATGAACCAAAGACTCACAGGTAGTCCTGGACAGGAAAGCCCCTATAACGTCGATGTCGGCAATGTTAGGTAGCTCATTGCACCATCGGGAGAAGCGCTGGATGTACCCATGGAGGTTTTCACTGGCCTTCTATCAACAGTTTTTGAGGTCCCATAGGTTCCTAGGGCACTTGTATGTGCTCTAGAAGTTCCCCACAAAGATCTCCTTCAGGTCCACCCAACTCTGGATTCTGTTGGACGACAAGTGTTCCAACCATGCTTGTGCCGAATTGGCCAAGAATAGTGGAAGGTTGCGGATAGTGAAGTCATCATTATCTGCACCACCACCTTGGCAGGCAAGCCGATAGTCTTCGAGCCATAGTCCAAGGTTTGTTTCCCAGAGTACTTTGGGATGTTGGTCGATGGTTGGTACCTTGGCGGGAAGGCAACATTGAGGATGTGCTGGGTGAAGGCCTGAGGACCCGGCAGACCGAGGCTCGGACTTTGGTCCTCGCCGCTGTCGTAGAGTCTGCCACGACAAGGATGATAGCCGCGACTGGCTTCCTCTCTTGGATCGCCATGGGTATGCCTGCTAGCATCGAGAGTGCTATGTGTGTCATGGTTACTGTAACACCCTAGGTGTTTGGCTTCCACATTTGCACTTGCATTTCATAAACATGAGCATCATTCACCCATTCATGAGCTTAGATTTTTTGGAACATGCTTTTGAAACATTGCAACATATGTTTATATTCCATGTGTGTTTGTTTTATGAAATGGATAGTGTGCAACACTCAAGTGCAACATGTGCAACTCACTCTTGAAAGATGTCACATACTTTAGTGAAACATGGTTTGTTAGTACTATGCAAAAAAAACTCATGAACCATATGAAACATGGCTTTGAAACAAAAGTAGCAATTCACTTGTTTTTCCTTGTTTCAATGTATGTGATGCTTGATTTTGGTGTGATCAATGTGTGGTGTGGTTAATTATCACCTAAAACACCTTAACTACACTTAGGGTACATAGTGGAACATTGTTCATGAAGGTTACTTCACCTAATTAAGCCCCTAAGTCATGTTGAGTTTAGTTTGACCTAGGGAACCAACTTGTTTGACCTTTTATGAACTGCATGTTAGAAGCTTTGCATGGCTGAGCAACCTAAAGCAAAGTTGTAGCAAATTATATATAGAACAAACTTTGTTTAGAGGTCAAGTCATGAAAATGTGTAGAACATGCTCAAAATGGGATCACAACACGAAATTTACCCCTGATTTCAGAGAGAAAAATTTTCTAAGTGTTAACTCTGAAAAACAGTTTCATGTACTCAACTTGTCAGGCCTGTAGCTCCCAACCCAAGCCAAACTATCTCAAGCTCCAATTGGAAAAGTCGAAGATCTCACTTGGTACCACAACTTTGTCAACTACACCTTAACCTGGATCATCACGGATTAGGAGATGATCCTTTGGTTTATGTCACGGGCCATGGCGCATGTGCGCCCACCGTCTCCGTGGCATTCGATCTCTCGATCGAGCTTAGTGCATTCCTGCACAAGCTAGAGTCATGCTTCCTCGATCTCCCACTGTCAGGCTTTCAGCTACTCCACCCCCATGCGAGGTGGGGCCGCTGTCTCCCCTTCGGTTTCGTCACCAAGGTTGCTCGTCGGGGTAGCCTCCTCCGTGGGGACGCTTTCGACGTGTCCATCAGGGGTACCCGTCATAAAGCATTCTCAAGAGGGGTGATGGCTCCCCCTACTGGAGTCAGAGCCAGAGGATGACCCTGGCTCCTCTATGAGGAGGTTGTGGAGAGATTCTGTGACATGTTCAATCACCCCCCATGAACTCGTTGTTCACAGGCGATAGGACCATGCATCGTGCCAAAAGCTGGCTAACGGTCGTCGCAACGTTGTGGAGACCGAACGAAAGCGCTATCAGGGGGCTCTGTATGTGGTGTCCCAGAGAGAGGGATCCTCCTCTGATGAGCCATGCCATGTCATTGGCATCGGAAAGGGTGAGGTGGCGCTGGTCCTCCTTGGATTGATGGGGTCCTAGGGAGACACCGAGCTAGCACTCAAGCCTCTCATAGTTCAGGCCGATTGAGGGGAGAGATTGGATGGCGGCATGAGCCAATGCTAACTCTCCTCCCACCATCATGATGAAGTCCAAGTCACCAAAGCGCACATGTGCACCCGGGACCCAGCTAATTCCGTGGCTAGCCATCCATGGCCCAATGTTAATGTTGGAACACACAAAGGTCCCCTACCTGGCGCACCAACTGTCGGTGTTTTGAGTAAACACCAACTAGTAAATTTGTATTTGTTGAGCGTTAGGCCCGGATGGTGTGCTAAAAGACACAAGGTTTATACTGGTTTGGGCATAATGTCCCTACGTCCAGTCTGCTACTGCTGCTTATGTTATTAAAACTGAAAGGTTCATAGTAGGGGATACAAATGGTCGAGAGAGGGACAGGTCCCAAGTCTTTGATAGAAAGATTGAACGAGTACTAAGAGCTCGGTTGCTGCTCAGCTATGTATATTGTGGTGCATGGTGTGTCGAATTGATTTGTCCCCTTAGTGGGGTTCCCTGCCTTCCCTTTTATAGATCAAGGGGGAGCAGGGGTTATAGATGGGAGAAAGAAGAAAAACCAGAGGCCAAGAAGGGGGTGCCGGGTCTTCCTTTTCCTCTGAGCCATCCCCACTGACATGGCAGACGGTGCCAGGGATAGCACATTCGCTGATCTCGATAGGGTCGTGCTCTGGCTTTGTTTAGCAAGTGGTCACATCCCATCCTACCTCGGCAGACGGCGTGACGCACCAGGGTGCCAAGCTGTGACCCTACGGGGAGCAGACAGGGTGGTGACCATATGTCCATTACTGTAGGTGATGTGAGTTCCCTCCTAGATCATAGTGGTTGTCGTATGTTTATGTCAGGATCTGCATCCGAGGGCTGAGGCGGCGCCCACAACACTGTAAGACAAAAGTCAGCGCCTACAACACTGTTCGGGCTCTGTCATGCCTGGAAGGGCTTAAAGCGCCCATCTGGTCATATCCTGATGGTATTTTCCTGTAGGCGCGCAGAGTATGGTCCTCGGTATTATGGCTGACTTGAGTGTCCCACATTATCTGCGCATGTAATTATGGCGAGGCAGGGTCTGCCCCTAGACGTCGGGCAAGGTGGAGCCTAGCCCCTAGACGTCGGGCGAGGCGGAGCCAGCCCTCGAACATCGGGTGAAGCGGAGCCTACTCCTAGACGTTGGGCGTGGTGGAGCTAGTCCTCAGTCGTTAGGCGAGGTAGAGTCTGCCCCTAGACTTTGGGCAAGGCGGAACTAGCCACTGGACGTCTAGCGGGGTGGAGTCTGCCCACAAACATCAGGCGAGGTGGAGCCAGCCCTCGGACGTCGGGCAAGGCAAAGCCTACCCTCGGATGTTGAGCGAGGTGAAGCCTACTCCCAGACATCAGGCGAGGTGGAGCCAACCCTCGGTTGTTGGGCAAGTAGTGTAGTTGTGTTCTTGTCTGTTCAAAAGCATCAATGTTTGAAGGTTATTAGCTCCTCCTCTTTGGGTACCTCGGTATTAGGTCCCCGACAACGTGATTACATCCGTAGGTTCTTGAAATGATTCAACTCCCTTCCTGATGTTGTTGACGCAGACATCATTAGCGCATTCCTCTCCGGGACAACCTACGAGTCCCTGATCCACAAGGTTGGCTATCTAAAGCCCTGAACCACGTGCGACCTGCTCGACATTGCCACGAACCATGCCTCCGGCGAGGAGGCGGTCAGAGCTATCTTCAATGGAGGCCAAGACAAGGGCAAGGCCAAGCACGAGGACTAAGATGAGGGCCCCTCCATGCAGAGGGGCAAAAAGAACAAGAAGGATCAGCGCCGGCCAGCCAACTCCACGTTGGTCATCGTAGCTGATCGTGTGGGAAAGCAGCCCTAATAGGGCCTACCCCACCACTTCGACAAGATCATGAAGAGCCCATGCACCAACCACGCCTACCCCATCAGGCACCTCTACAAGGACTGTGAACTCATCAAGCGCTTTCTACGACCGGTCAGTGGGTCGAAAGAGGGAAAGGGCAAGGAGGCAGCAGCCAAGCAAGGAGGCACGGTGGGCTTGGATGGGGATGACTTTCCCGATCCTGAGGAATGGCTCATGATCTTCAAGGGATCTGATGCCATCTACTCCAAGCGCCTACACAAAGTGCGCTACAGAGAAGCATGCATCAATGAAACGGACATCCCCTCCTTCCTTAGCTAGTCAGGATCTCTGATCACTTTTGACCAGAGGGACCATCCTTCCCACGTCGCTAGATTAGGTCGCTAGCCACTCATTGTCGACCCCATTGTCCGCAAGAATTGCCTCACCAAGGTGTTGATGGACAAAGGCAGCGGCCTCAACATCCTCTACATCGACACCCTCAACGCCATGCGCATCCCCTGATCGAAGCTCTGCCCAGTGAGCTCTCCCTTCCATGGTGTGATCCTAGGAATGTAGGCGTACCCACTTGGGCAGATTGATCTGCCTATCACGTTTGGTGACCAAGCCAACTTCTGCTTGGAGGTCCATACCTTCGAGGTGGTGGACTTCCCGGGGTCCTACCATGCCGTCTTGGGGCAGCCATGCTATGCCAAGTTCATGGCGATCCCCAACTACACCTACCTCAAGCTGAAGATGCTAGGACTAAACGATGCCATCACCATGGGTAGCACTTTTTCGCACACCTACACGTGCGACCGCGAGCATTTTGAGCTCACCACTGCCGTCATCAACTCAGCGGAGCTCCCTTAGCTCAGAGAATCATTGACTTCAGTAGTTCTAGACTGCAACAAGCCCACTTGAGGAAACTAAGGTGGTGTGAATCGACCCCACCAACCCAACCAAGATAGTGCGGATCAGGACCCAGCTCCTAGCCAAATAGGAATGCTAGCTCACCGACTTTCTATGCACCAATCCTGATGTCTTCGCATGGAAACCTTCTAACATGCCGGGCATACCACAGGAGGTTACCGAGCATGCATTACGCCTCGTCCTAGGCTCGAAGACTGCTAAGCAACCCTACGTTGCTTTGACGACGAGAGGCGCAGGGCCATAGGCGAGGAGGTCACCAAACTCCTAGCAGCCGGAATCATCAAGGAGGTATACCACTCTGACTGGCTTGCCAATCTAGTTTTTGTCAAAAAGAAGACCAGGAAATGGAGATTGTGCATTGATTATACTGGCCTCAACAAGGTGTACCCAAAGGATCATTTTCCTTTGCCATGCATAGACCAGATAGTCAACTCTACCTCGGGATGCGAGATCCTCTCCTTCCTAGATGCCTACTCAGGCTATCACTAGATCATGATGAAAGAGTTCGACCAGCTCGCAACCTCGTTCATCACCCTATATGGTTCGTACTGCTATGTAACCATGCCTTTCAGTTTGAAGAACGCTGGCACCACCTATCAACGATGCATGCAGCAATGCTTCACTAATCAAATTCGAGTGGCCGAAACCAACAATCGCCGTCTATGTTGATGACATAGTGGTCAAAACGGCTCAAGCTTACGACCTGATCGTAAATTTGGCCACAACGTTCGCGAACCTCTGAAGGTTCAACATCAAATTGAATCCCAAAAATGTGTTTTGGGGTTCCAAAGGGGAAGCTGCTTGGATACATCGTGTTCGAACACGATATCAAGGCCAACCCCAAAAAAATCATGGCCATCTCCAACATGGGCCCTATATGCAATGTGAAGGGCATATAAAGGCTCACTGGCTGCTTGGCTGCCTTGAGCCGGTTCATCTCCCGGCTAGGCGAGCGGGGGATGCCTCTCTACAAGCTTCTCAAAAAGATGGATGCTTTTGTCTAGACTATGGAAGTACAACACGATTTGGAGTGCCTCAAAGCATCGCTAACATTGGCCCCAATCCTTGTTGCTCCCGAACAGGGAGAACCCCTCCTCCTCTACGTCGCGGCAAGCAACCATGTCGTGAGGGCCACCCTAGTCGTCGAGAGGGAGGAACTAGGACACCACCTTAAGGTTCAAGAACCTATGTACTTCGTTAGAGAGGTACTCACCGATGCCAAGGTTCGGTACCCCTAGGTGTAGAAACTTCTATACACCATGTTGATGGCAACCCAGAAGCTCCTACACTACTTCACCGACCATGAAGTCTCGGTCATCACTTCATACCCGCTGGGAGACATCGTCCACAACCATGACACAATGGGACGGATCTACAAGTGGGCACTCAAACTAATGGGCCATGACATTAGGTATATCCCCTGTATCGCTATTAAGTCTCAGGCTCTCGTAGATTTTGTCGCCGAATGGATGGAGGTCCAACTACCGACTCCGAACATCACCCACGAGTACTGGATGATGTACTTCGACAGGTCCGTAATGGCACCTAGCTCGGTGGATGAAGTGGTCTGATCTCCCTAGATGGGAGCAGGCTCTGCTACATGATCCACTCTACTTTTTAGCCTCAAACAACATCGTGGAATACGAGGCCCTCATCAATAGACTGCGCATCACCATTGAGCTCGGCACAATGCGGCTCTGCGTCCGCGGCGACTTGGAGTTGGTCATCGACCAAGTCATGAGGAGTCCTCTTACAAAAGCCCTCTCATGGCAGCATACTGCCAGGAGGTGCACAAGCTTGAGGACAAATTCTAGGGGATCGAGCTACACCATGTCCCCTGAAAGGACAACGATGTCGTCGATTTTCTCGCAAAATTGGCTGCCAGATGGGTTCCATCTCAGGACAGAGTCTTCATCAATGACCTTCATGAACCATCTACCCGCATCCTAGAAGGTCCAATCTAGACACACCTCGATGCTGACCTGGCGCTTAGGGGCTCCGACCCCAGTGCCTCTGTGATGACATCGCCCACCGACATCGCGGTGTTGGCACTCGATCAAGCCAACTAGCGAGCGCCGCTACTCGCCTACCTCCTTGAGGAGGTTCTCCCACCTAAAAGGATTGAAGCATGATGGATCGCTCGACGCGCCAAGACATTCATCATGTTCGGTAACAAACTTTACAAACGAAGTCCATCAAGAGTACTCCTAAAGTGCATCCCTACTGACCAAGGCAAGCAGCTCCTCCTCAAGGTCCATGCCGGAATCTATGGATATCACACGACCCCAAGGTCGCTGGTCGAAAAGCCTTTTGCCAAGGTTTTTACTGGCCCACCTGCTATGAGATGAAGAGGAGGTCGTCCGTAGGTGTGAGGGATGCTAGTTCTACGCTCGGCAAACGCACTTGCCGACATAGGAGCTTCAAACCATCCTCATCACCTGGCCATTCGTGGTCTATGGCCTCGACATGGTAGGACCCCTCAAAAAGGGCCTAGGCGACTTCACTCACCTACTCGTAGTGGTCGACAAATTCACCAAGTGGATAGAGGCTAAGCCCATCACCAACATTTGCTCGGAAGAGGCGATCCAATTCTTCCTCAACATCATCTACCGGTCCGGTGTTCCTAACTATATCATCATTGACCATGGAACTAACTTCACCAAGAAGAAGTTCCTAGACTTCAGTGATGGATACGGCATCAAGATTGACTAGGCCTTGGTCAGACATCTGTGTACTACCGATCAGGTCGAGCGAGCCAATGGCATGGTCCTCTAAGGACTCAAGCCACGCATCTTTGACTGACTCAACAAGTACACCAGATGATGGGTTGTAGAGGTCCTAGTGATCCTCTAGAGCCTAAGAATTAACTCTGGGCATAATTAACCGAAGACCGAAGACCGAACCGAAAAGACCGAGACCGACACCGAAAAGGCCGAGACCGAAAAGTTCGGTCATGAGTTCGGTCCTGGCTCCCAACTAACTGAAGTAACCGATAGAAGTTCGGTCATATGTGTCGGTTAACCAAAGTGATCGAACTAACCGTAGTTCTATAGACTTCATTCGTAATGTACTGATGAAAGCCCATTGAATTGAGGCCCAGTCCAATGTGATTTGTGAGAACTGAGAAAGTTGTGTGCTAGAACTTGTCATAATAATGTGTGGTTTGTTTTATATATTGTCTTGTTATTTTTTGCCTTCAAATAGCAAGCATGCTGTTAAAAATTGCTATAGATTCTGCTATTGTTTGTGGCTGCTACTCAGGTCCGATTAGTTCGGTCGTGACCGAGACCGAACCGAACTAACCGAGACTAAACTTCCTCGGTCTTTGTTTTTTGCAAAGACCGATCGGTCCCAGGTTTCTGATGACCGAACTGACCGAATGACCGAGGAACCGAACCGATCGGTTCGGTCTGACCGAATGCCCAGGGTGACTAAGAATGACCCCAAACTGATCCACAGGGTTCACACCCCTCTTCCTAGCCTACGGAGCTAAAGCAGTGCTGCCCTTCGACCTCGACCATGGTGCCCCAAGAGTGAAGGCTTTCGACCATGACCGGGCCATGGAGGCTCAGTAAGATGTAGTCGACCTACTCAAGGAGGCCCGCAAGATGACTGTCATCCGCTTTGCTCACTACCAGCAAACTCTCCATAGGTACCATGAAAGAAAAATCAAAGAGAGGATACTCGAGGTTGGAGACCTTGTGCTTCAAAGGACCCAATCGACCAAGGAGAAACACAAACTCTCTCCACCATAGGAAGGACACTATACAGTGACTGAGGTGATCTGACCGGATGCCTACCGACTGAAGGACGACAACGGCAACGTTCTCACCAACACTTGGAACATTGAACAGTTACGTCGTTTCTTCCCCTAAAATTTGGTCTTACCATTTTCTTTCATTCAACATTCGCTCCTACAAAGCACCCAGGCCCGAACACTTTCGGCCTGAGTCGCTCAGGGGCTCCACGAGGGTGTGATACCACCTCTCTTTTTTTACTATCATATGGTAAATACCTTTTTACCCAAACGAAAGGGTAGTCCGTTCCTTTAATTACCTTATGTAAGTTTGCTTTAAACATTCCAACTGATCACACCCCACCACGACCTATGGTTATGAGCAGCTGAGCCTTGCAGGCCATGCCTGGGTTCTTAAGGTTGCAGCCTATGGTACAAATGGGCAGGTGCAAAAAAGAAAGAATAAAAAATAAAGTTATGCTAGGGTAAAAATAAGGAATGGATGGGACAAGATTCCCCTTACGAAGTGATTCCATCACAAAACAAAGTTGATGTATTCATGGATATAAAAATGTTTACATAGGGGGCTCCCCCACGAACTTATCCCTTACATATATTGACTATTTTTTCTACTCTAAATACTACTGCGATTGCCTGGTGACATCGGCTATTGGCTCAACCGACGAAGATAAGGATTGCTCGGCCTCCGACGGGATGACGTTTGGCTCGGTCGGAGGCGGGACGACGTACGCTTCAAACCTAGGCTCCATTCCATCCACAAGTTGGACGACGTCTTTTGGACGTGCACCTTCAGCTATGATCGCGCAGCGAGCATCCATCACCCACTGCGTAGATACTTGCTCAGCCACCATCTGTGTGCTTGGCAACAAGCTCTCCCTGAGCGCATGGATGGCGTCCAGGCTCTAGCCGTTGGCGTACCCGCTGTAGATGGCAATGAAGTCTAGGTCTGGGTGGTGCATCGCCACCGAAGTCAGCACCCCCGGCATCCCATAGAACATCCCATCGAAGATAAGCATCCAAACTTCATCTAGGTCCTCTGCCAATCAGATAGGGGCGTGCTGGTGCTCAGCGCCAACCCGAACACCTTTGAGACGACGACCTAGGTGACATTGCGGATCTGGTCAAGCTCCCCCTCGAGAGCACATCACTCTTCAAAGGACTTGGCCAGCACATTCGCATTCTGACCAATCATCGCCTTGGCTGTCTCCAGGTCTTGCTCCAGCGACCCAACCCTTCCGCCTAGTTCTAGAAGAAGGATGATAGGCTCAGAAGCAAGGGAAAGGAAAAGCCAAGACATCAACCAAAAGTAGAACAGGTACATATCAAGGTGGGTGTTCTCAAGGATGGAGAGTCCTTCCTCATGCTGAGTCATATGCTCGTGCAGCTGAGCATTCGACTCCTCTATCCCAAGCACCTGGCCCTGGAGCGCGAGCACTTCCTAATCGACCTTCGACCAGGCCTTCTGCTCTGACTCCAGAGCCTCTAGGGACTCTTGGAGCGCCACCTCGGTCTCTGCTAGGGACTTCTGGAGCACCGCCTTGGTCTCCACTTGGTGGACCTTTGCCACGTAAAGTCCTCGCTCAGCGGCAGTCGCCCGCTCCACCGCAAGCAGTTTCGCCGCCCATGCTTCCATCACCTCAGCCGCCTAGTCTTGTGACTCATGGTAGGCAGACTCTAGCTGGTGCTCGAGCTCGCTGACCCACCATGACACTGTGGCCTCCCGCTCCATTCGAGCATGCTCTTCCTAGAGGAAACAGGACTTGCAGCTCGACATCTCCTCTAGACCCTACAAAATGAGAAGCAAGCATGCTGAGGCAACCAGCAAAAGACCACAGAGTCAAGGACGAAATCAGAAAACTTACCTCTATGATGCAGGGTAGGTCAACCGTAACCGCCTGATGGACGACCTTGACTTGCTCCAAAGCCTCCTCTAGCCTTGCCCTGGTTTGGGCGAGATCGGACTCCATCGCGAGTCCTCTCCCCCTAGGTATGTCCTAGAGCTGCACCTCCTCCTCATCCTAAAGTATGAACCACACCTTCCTTGGGTCACTAGGGCAGGGCCACACCAGCTCATGGATCGCCCCCGACCCGCTAGAAGGACCAGCCGATGAACAGACCACCGCCAGCTCCTATGATGGTAGGATGGCCAGTGGCTCCACCCTGGTGCCTACCTCACTGGGGTAGGGGATCTCCACCTCCTCGACCCCATGGCCCACTGGTGAAAGCTCTGCCTCCGGCTGGGCCACGTCTCCTCCTGACCCCGATAGCTCCGACCAGGAGGGTGAGCCGTACATCCCTCCATCGGAGGAGGCAGGGAGCCCAGTCTCCCTCCTCTCTTCCACCATGACTATTGGGGGGATCGCAAGGGTCACCACCAGGATTGCCGCCAACACCATCACCGCCGTTGCCGCTGTACTTGTGACCGAACGAGAGGGCGCAACCCCCGAAGGGGAAGGTCACATCGCCGCCACCCTGCTCTCCCCACCGCTCATCGTGAGGCGCTGCAAGCTGGGTCTCCACTCCTCCCACACAGGAGGTAGGGAGATGCTTAGTCCCATCAGTATTTGCCCATTGTCAAAAAGTATAGGTCGATCGCGCTAAAAACTCAAACTATGAGATCGAAAAGAAACAAAGAATGCATACCGGGACGTAAGCGGTAGGGCTCTGAAGCCTCGACCCACTGGCAATAGGCCCACTAGACAAGGGCCGCTCATAGGTCGTGAGCCACACCCCTCACCTCGACCGGGGGGGAGTTGACCCGACCGGCTCCCGATCAGCCCACGAGTCACCACGACCGCCGGCTTGAGGCACGCCCACTGGAGCAGCTAGCGGGGTGTCCCCCTGTTGTGGGTCACATGCATGTGCTGACCCCAAAGACATAGGAGTGCGAGCCCACTCCTCCAACCGCTCGGCCTACCCCACCACACCCAGAGCAGGTGGGGGCAAGGCCAGCGATGCCTCCAAAGGGTGCGGCGACCGCGTCTGCTTCGCCTTCCGCTCACCGATGGCGTTTGAGCTCACGGTGCACTTCCTTGGTGCAGGAACATCGCCATGCCTCTTTGCCTCCTGCCCACCGCCAGTGAACACACCCATAGGCTCACGACGCTCCATCGAAGTCATGACAACACTCTGGCTACCCTCATTCTCGGAAGAGCTCGTATTACCACCCACCTCCGTGGGGTCCTCCAACTCGAGCTCTGCCTCCATGTCACTCCGATTCTCGCTGGCCTGTACCCATTAGGTGATCTCCATCTCCTTCTCGTGCTTCCTCCAAGCCTTCTCAGCTCCCTTCTTCTTCTTCACAATCACCGCCTCCTTCAGGGCAGCTTGCCAAGCCACGCCCTCCATTCCCTTTGAAAGATGCGATCAGGATTTATAACTGATGAGTCCCTATGAAACAAACGACTTGAAGTCAAATAATAGGAGAGCAAGATCAAAAGGAACATGGAATATGGAGAGGAGAATGTATCAGATTGGGAAGCTTCATGGCGTAGAGAGGTCCAGGCTTTCCTTCAAGGGTCTCCTAGGCCTGTTGTTGTAGCACCCGATCGAGTTGGCTCTAGACTTCGTGCTTCGCTAACTCCACCAGTGACGCATGGTCGGGGTCTGTTGGGCCAGAGTACAACCACATCGGCCACGTCCTTTCCACCAGCGGGGTGACCCAATGGTGGAAGAAGGTGTGGAACACCCATAGCCCATCGAGGCTATGCTATAATAGCTTCTAGAGCTCCGCCTCAATGATCCCCAGCTTATTCTACTAGCTAGAGGGGCCCCATGACTAGCTCTCCCGCCTCTCCGGCCTTCTACCGGTGAATGGCGAGAATGGCGCCTTCGCCGGGCTCTAGATGTAGAACCACTCCCCATGCCACCCTCGATTGGAGTCACAGGGCGTGTATGTGGGATAGGAGCCCAACAAACTCAGCTTCTTCTATAGGGCAAAACCCTCAACCGGCGCAGTCCTAGGTGGCTTCCCCTCCGACAAGGCTCAACCGGTGAAGATCCACTAAAAGAAGTCCACGTGCGGCTCCATCCCGATGAAGGCCTCATAGACGGTCATGAAGCCGGTGATGTGCAGCACCCTAGTCGAATTGAGGAGTTGTAGCTCTAGGCCCCACTCATTGAGGAGCCCGCACATGAACCAGTGCGCGAGATATCCTAGCCCACGCACATGAAAGGCGAGGAAGGAGACAACCTCATCGGCCCATGGTCGTGGAAAAGCCTCCCCCGTAGGAGCCCTCTAGTGCGCCACCTCCTTCAGTAGAAGCAGTCCCTTCTTGGTGAAGGCGGTTGGCACCATCTCATCCACATTGGATGGCCTCTAGCTCAACATCTCGCTTTGGACTCGAAAATAGATCTATGAGTTCTCGTCTCCCTCGCTCTGCCCTTTTTCTCCTAGGAACCGCCGCGGCACACGAACGCTCTTGGCGAGAAGGAAGAAGGAGGAGAGGCAACAGTTGGGAATAGGTGAAGGAATGGGATGAAAACCCTCTCCCTTCCCTTATTTAAGGAGGAGACACAGCAGTTGGGGAAATGCGAAGGGTTGGGGCAAAAAAACCTCCCCTTCCCCTATTCAATGCAAATGGGAACATGATGGGACGCATCCTAACCAATGGGATGCGCCCTGCCTGATGAGACGGCGCCTAGTTAGATGGGACATGGCCTGGGCATGACCCACCACTACCACACGCTGAGCGTGGGAAACAAGGCGCAACCGCATGTAGGCGGCCCTCCGCCTTCCCAGGCAGGACCTAGAAGGGCCCAACAACGGGATCTCCGCCAAGGAGAGACCAATAGGTTTCCTGAGTTGATCAAACGGCTTAGGTGAATACCGAGAGATAGGTGAGGAGCAGAGGGATGCCCCATGTGGGCCATGCTGACTCCGTCATGAATGATGAACATGGATCCCATTCGGACATATCCGATAAAAACTCCTCAAGCCTGTCACTCGAGTCATCAAGGTAACTCTACCAATCCCTCTTACTTTATTTTTTTGATGTATGATCATTCATTCATCCATTCTCATACACGCATTCACACATTCATTCATACAATCATTCATTCATCCCATACATCCAAAGCATCGCATATGCAGCTAATGCATCACAACGCTTTGAGTTGCATCACGAAATGGAAGTTGCCTCATTCAACATGAGCAATGACCGACCAGGGTTCGAAGGCTAGCCCACAAAGGGCTCAAGGCCGCCTTGCATCAAACAGAGCCAGGGGAGAAAACACAGATGAGCCCCAACGGCTCTCGCCCGATCTGCTCAGAAGCAGACAGGGTCATCTCAACCTTCTTGTTCAATCCTAACCTCGAGCCATGCCTATAGAATCTCCATCGAAGGGAGGCCAGCGGGCCACCTGAGTCAGTCTCTCGAATGACCCAGGCATCTACTAGGATGTGGGTTAAGGAGCAGTGGAATGCCACTTGAGGGTTATGTCGGCCCCATCACGAATGACGGACCCAGATTCCACTTGAATGTGCCCGTTAATGAGCTCACCGAGCGCATCGCTCGAGCCATCGAGGCAAGCAACATTAGCTCAGCCCTCTGGTTGTGGAAACCACGGATGGGGTAATGCACAGATCTAGACCCATCCCTACCAAGCCCAACGGGGCTCAGGTCACCCGACACCAACTCGGGAAATCAACCGACCGCGTAGGTCACGGGCGGGACAAACATGGGCGAACACCCCAAACGACAGTCTGTGGCCCTAGGAAATAGTACCAAGATGCTAATCCTCCAACCGACTCACCAGTCAGATGCAGACTCAGGGGCTACACCATCGGGTGCGCTCGCGCACACCTACTGCCAAAACAAGAAAATTCCCCCGCTGGCAAAACAAAAAATCCCCTAGACGATTCTACCCGAATCACCTGAAGGCTCGGGGGCTACGCCCACGGGTGCGCTCATGCGCTCTCGCTGTCAAAAACAAAAAAAATCCCCTAGACGATTCTACCCGAATCGCGCGAGGGCTCAAGGGCTCCTATCGGGTTCATAAAATTAGGGTCCCTAATGGACCTGCTTCCTAGTAAAAGCTTGGCCCAGTAGACAATGTTGCGAATGACGCGCAACTCCTAGGCCGACCCAGATACCTAACGGTGGCTCAGAAGAGCGATCCAGTCTTCGACCGAAAGGCCTAGCCAATGAGGCACGACGCTCGCTTCTGACTCTGACCCATCTCTCTGACCGGAAGGCCTAGCCAAGGATGGGGTGATGCTCGCTTCTGACTCTAACCCGCCTCTATAACCAGGAGGCCTAGCCAAGGAGGGATGATGCTCACTTTTGACTCTGACCCACCTCTCCGACCGGAAGTACACCGAACCTCTGCTTATGGCTCCTCTCCGACCGGCGCGGTCGAAGCTGACTAGGAAACGACCGAACGAGGACGCCCGCTTAGGTAAGGACCCAAAGAATCAGGCGGAGCAAGTAAGGCTAGGCTCTCTAGTCAATTGCAATACCGAGAATCATACCCTGCACACCTATAGGATAGTACTGATAGGTCATATCAGAAGGGTGCTCTACAACCTTCTAGACGTGTTAGAACATGAACAGTGTCATGGGCGCCAACATTTGTCCTATAGTATGGTAGGCGCCGACATTAGCCATACCATAAGATCACGATGGAGCCAACCACATGCATCTAGGCATCAATAGTATTGTGGGCGTCGACAAACCACCTTGTACCCTATGGCATGGACAACAAGATTAGGTAGCGCACACACTCTCTTTCTCTCACACTCTCTCTCTTGTAAGGCCGTCCCCTTTATCTATAAAAGGGATGCACTCTCTATAAAAGGAGGATGATTCCAAAAAATAACAGACGGATCACTCCGATTCTCTCTGCTTGGCTCTAGAACTCTAAAGCCAAACAAAACATACGTTCGAACTTTAGCGCACGTCGGACCTCTCGTCACTCTTGGCCCTTCGGTCCGAAGTCCGACCAAACCTCTGATACCCCCCATCTTACTCCCTCTTATTTGTAACCCCACAGCAAACTTCGAGTACCTAGGCTCAGGAATAAAGTTATCGACCGACTCAAACTGGACGTAGGGCACATTGTCTGAACCAGTATAAACCCTGTGTCATCGAGTGCTAGGCCACATACGACCACAACGTACGTCAAAACTACAAATATTTACGTGTTTGTCACTTTTTGCACCGATAGCCTTTGACCCATTGCCTCTTCCTAGTGGTGTTCCAGTGCCCATGTGTTTTTACGGTGATCCTTGCAAGGTAGCCAAGTCCGATGAAGAGGACACATATAGGCAGAGGTATTGGATGTGTTCCAATTTTATGTTTGAGCCTACACTTCGTCAGTGCCGCATTAACAAGATGGTGAGGAATTGATGTTTGTGTCATATGACATCTTGCATGATTTTTTTTTGTTTTGTAACAATTGCATTTTTTACAGATCCCTCCACCGCTCTGTGATTTTGAGTAGTGGATCGACACTGAGATCAAGCCTGAAGACAAGGAATGGATGTAGAAACTATTGTGGTGGGAGGCAGAGGACAAGGAGATGATGGAGAAGAGATACGGAGAATAGGCTACAAAAAAGGAGCACAAGGAAGAGGAGGAAAGGAGGTGTGTTGCTGCATACAGGGAGGAGAGGGAGAAGAAGCTTGAGCGTGCACGCCGAGCGAAAACGGCGATGGAGAAGAATCTCGATGCCCTGAGGAAGGGAAAGTGGCCTCGTTGCACTCAGTAGTCTCCATTACTTGCTAGTTCTATGGTTTATTCATAAACAATGTTGTCTACTATTGGACTTTTCATTGTGTTGTCATGTAATGCACTTTAAGTATGGGCATGCTTAGGTCATGTACTGTGTTATTTTGTTTGTCGGCACGTACTTCTAGTATTATTGTGTTGTTTAATGTGTCATAGTATTAGACTTTTCATTACGTAGTTGTTTTCATTATTTGTGGTCATATATTCAATTTAATATTGCGGACGTAGTGAAATATGATCACGTGCTGCAAACAAAACCTAACGAAGTAGGGCATTATATAATTCAACACATAAAACACATGAAATGACATGTGAGAACATGTAACGAACTAGGGTACAGAGGTCCTAAACTAAACCTAACATGCCTTAGGTAATTGAAGCGAACAACAAGCACAAGAAATGGCATGTGAGAACATATACCAAACAAGGATACATAGTTCCTTCGACTAAACCTAACATGCCTTATGTAATTAAACTAAACAACAGACACATGGATGTGCCATGTGAATAAGATAGGGTCATCCTAGTAGTGTGGCCACATAACAAATTGTATTGCACCTTCTCCATAGTAGCCTCTCATTGTTGTTGTTGGTGGTGGCAGGGATGGCGGCGATGGCCCCTTGTTCTTGTGATTAGGGCAGGTGCAATATGGATCATTGCAGAGTGCCTCCTGTGAACTTACACCATTATTGCTGTCGTCATCTTCGTCTTCCTTTTACCCGCTGCTAACTTCCCTTTGTAGATCGAAGATTTGGTCCTATAGGTAGTAGAAGTACTACTGATGCGGATAAATTGGTCGAGGATCGACCCACCTAGTGAACCCACAATTTTCTTTGGACTCGGAAGACTACAATAAGTATGTCCTATGAGTTGTAAGGGTATTTGAGAAACATATTTAACAAACAAAACGTAATAGCAATTACCCATGCTCGCGGGCATTTAAAGAAGCGATGACCTCCATCGATCCCCTCGGTGAACATCTGCACTAAGCAGTCCTCACCATGCATGCATTTTGGTCAATCTTCCTTCCTGTTATCGTATCCTCTAAGAGGGCACTCTTTAGTGAAATCACCCTTGCTCTCGGGGGGAAACTGATACACTGGTTCCTCAAAGAAATCAGACCGAAGAGACCCCTCCCACACAATGAGAGTTCCCATCGCCTCACCTTTCCTCTCCCACTCCCAAAACCCTTTTCTCTAGATGACCCTCCAGACATTCTTACTCCAACAAAACCGAATACTAGTTTAGTTTTCCTTTTGGTTGGCAATGCATCCTAGAACGCATATATATAGGCGGAGGCAGGTTTGCTAGCCGTTGTATTATGTTGTAAATGCTCCTAGAAAGTCTACTTAGAATAACTAAAAAGCCTACATCGTAGGACACTAAAGAGCCTAGATTCCATGACTAAAAAGCCTATTCGATTTTAGACTTCAATCATTATTTCGAAGGACACTGAAAAGTCTATTCGACGGTGACATGACAAATCACTGTAAAGGCCATTTCCCCTAGATTCCATGACTGAAAAGCCTATTCAATTTTAGACATCAATCACTATTTTGAACCTAAAAAACTGATGCCACTGATTAATACGTACTTTAGGCAGAAACTTCGCCATAATTTTCCCTATTTTTTTATGCCATCCATACACAAATATGAGATGAATATTTAACCTCAAAACAACATGTACAAACATACAAATATATGCCACATTCATCTAAAACCATATACATGAGCATATTAATAGTCCACACAATCCATAATTATAGTCCATAGTAGTTCATATTCGATAATAATAGTCCATACAGTCTACAATAGTTCATAATGAAAGTGCACAAAGTCCATAATACTACATAATAACATCTACCACAAACCCTCACTGCCTCCTAGTCTTACCCTTATCCTTATGACCAAGAGCGTCGGTGCCTGGAGTGTAAGGGTCAGGTGGACGGCGTCACCTAATGCTTGAAGGTTGTGTAGGCTGAGTCAAGGGAGCGTCCTAGAGCTGAGACGAGCCAAGCTCCTCGTGTCTCTGGTCCACCTCGTTGTCATCCTTGTCCTCATCCTCGTCCTCATATGCAATGCCTATGGACCCTGTAGGTGCTTGGCTAGACGAACATAAGCCTCCACTGCCTACGAAAAGAACATGCACGTCTTGCGTTGTGGCTGTCCTGCAACCACAACGAGTAGCCGCACGGCGTAGCTGACATGACAATCTCTGTTGTACAAAATAATATTAACTGAAAGAATTTAACATGTTAATAATATATTTCATATAATATTTTGAATCTTACGTCTAGGAAGCTACGTGTGTTGTCATCCCTGACTCTCGGACGAAAGCACTCAATGTCTTCAACCGAGCATTTGAGGGTATTTTCCTGCAACAAAGTTCACAGTAAGATTGTGGTGGACATTGAAAAATGAGGATGCTCCTAACCTAGTACGAAGTACTAGTTAATTCTTGACCAGTTCCTCAACTTCATCTGCTGTACTAAATTATAAGGATGCTACGACTCGAAGGTGTCACTAACTAAAATAGAGACCTCAAACGTAGAATATATTGGTATGCAACTTAACATAGAAAAATAAAGCAATTGACTTACCACTCTGTCTAAGATTGGTTCTACCTCCACCTGCCTTCCTACACGAGTAGTTTGGTCGTACGTCGTGTCTTCATTGTCGGAGGACTCGATGTCGGCATAGTCATCTTCTGTTCATTGTAGCCCCAGCCTGCAACGTGTCACATATTGGTACCAAGCTTGGTAGCGCCTGTACTCACGGTTCATGTGCGGCTCGTTGTTCTCGTCCACGTTGTCGTGCAACAGCTCTCATTGTTCAATGTAATATTGGTGGTGCTTCTCCCAATTAAAAATCTTCATGTTCTTCTGATGATCCAACCTGCACGTCACGTAAGATGTTAGTTTCTGGCAGCTATGAAATTGATGCTGTAAAACGATGGCGCCTAAGCTATATGACGCGACTATTTGATGTAAGCTTCTCAAGAAAGGTACAGAGTGATTAAAGAAATCATACGTAATAGTATAATCATTACTTCATCTTATATAGGAATTAATGGAAATGGACCATCACGAGACAATTGAAATAGCAAAACACTTACTTGTGTAAGTCAACGCCAATCGAAAACGGAGCCATTGGCCAAAGCTGTCTCACTCTAAATTGGCGTACAACTCTATCTAGCAAGTGGAACTCGACAGCATAGAAACAGATTAGAGGGCACCTTATCCTATAGAAGTCGTCGTCGCACCCATACATGTTGCTCAACTGAAAAGGAAGTGCCCCCTCTCCATCATACAGCTCCCACGACACCTGCAATATGTCCAAACAAGATGCTAGATACTATACTAAACCATTTCAAACCAGTATGGGAAATAAATTTTACTTACACTAGACGTCGTGAGCGTGTCTAGCTCGTTCGTGAATTCAATGTACGCCTGCTGTAACCTCGCGTGCGAAACCCTGACCTGGTCCCAAATGTACGTCCACATCGGCTACCGACGTGGAGGCTGACCTGGGAACCACTCACGACTAGCCAGAACCTCGGGACAGCCAACTCACTAAATGAATGCTTCTCATTGAATAACACAGGCACGCTTTGCATCTCAATAAACTCAACATATCCATAGCGATCTCTTTCCACGGTGCCTCCATGATATATGTTCACTAGGTTGTCCATCTAGTAGTTTAAATAAAAATTAAAATGCAGTTCGTTTAGTCCAAAGTAGCTGCTATATAGTATCTCTCTAATAGATACTAACCAACTACACCCTAAATAACTATGTCACTAGCTATCTAACTATATTTATCTCACTAACTAAATCAACTAGTTATCTAATAACTATATCTATGTACCTATGTCACTAGCTATCTAACTATATTTATCTAACTATATCCATCTCACTAACTAAATCAACTACCAACATCATCAAATTTACTAGAAATTACCAAATAATCAAAGTAGCACTGCAATTCAAGCTAACTAAGTACCTACATTGCATATTAAAAAATTTTACCTGTCCAAGTCAATGCAACGATGCGACGCGAACGTCGGGACAGGAGCAGGACGGGGACGCGGAGGACGGGATCGACGGCGAGGACGCGGCGAGCTAGGACGGACGAGGCGGCGTGGGCCGGGAGGGGCGGCGTGCGGCCGGCACAGCGGTGGACGACGTGGGCCGGGAGGGGCGGCACGCGGCGGGCGCAGGATGTCTGGCACTCCGTACGGCGAGGTAGCGCGAGCGGGCTGGGGCCGCGGGCAGCCGGCACGGCAGGGGTCGGCTCAGGTGCGGTGGCCGTCGAGGTTGCGGGTGCGGTGGCGTGGGCCCGGTAGAGAGGGAGGAAGAGAGAAAGGAAGGGAGGGCCCATACGTAAGACATGGCTCGGCGCCAAGATCTACGACGTCAAGCTCGGCGCCAAGATCTACGGCGCCAAGCTTGGCGCCAAGATCTACGGCGCCGAGGTGCCTGCCAAGTCACCGCCACGTCTGCGCCGAGCTCAAGACCTAGATGCCAAAATCTATGGCGTCGAGACGTGTAAGCTCGGTGCCATCAACGATGACGCCGAGCTAAGGGTCCAGATTTTGAAAGCATGCCTCCAGGAGCATATTTGTGATTTTTTTTCAAAAAAGGGCTAAAAACAAAAAATTCGGTGCTTTTGCTGTGTTAAGTTGCGATGAGGCACAAATACTACATGATAATGGTGTTGAAAAAGTCCAATATATAATCTTGTTGGCATAATTATTGTTATAGAAGTGGAGAAGGCAAATCAATGCATGGCTGATTGCTGGTGGAGCATTTTGGTTGGCCTTAATGAGAAGTGGGAGTGGTGATGGTATTAGAAATGGGAAAAGATGATTTTTGGTGCAAGCGGAATTGATTAATCAAGAGAGTCATGGGGTAAATGAAGCAATGGGGAGTTGCACCTGCAGAAGGGACAACATGTGGCGAGCTCTAAACCGGTGGTGGTGTGGCCTCAAGGTATGCTTGAAAAATCAAGTAGTCAGAATCTTTTATTTAGTTATAGAAGATGTTTGCTCAAGTATCTTTGAGATACAATGTGGAAGTTCTAGTTCTTTCTAATCGAATTAGTGTGGATGATGGGGGCTACGCTTCTTCTCCTATTCTGGAGGACCTAACATATAAGCAATCACATAACTCATGGTGAAGGACATTTATCAAATTTTGATTTTCACATTTTTATTGTACCGAATTGCGCACCGCTCGATTTCATAAGTCTTTCAATATCATCATGCTAGCCTTGAAAGAGCCTCAAAGAACCATGCGTGGATTTTTATTATCAGAAAAAATGGAGGCGACTAGGGGTAGGCTGATGGTTTAGTTAGGCCTTGTTTAGATGCTAAAAAATTTGGCAAAATGCTACTGTAGCGGTTTTCGTTATTATTTGACAATTAGTGTCCAATCATAGTCTAATTAGGCTTAAAAGATTCGTCTCGTGAATTTCGTCTAAACTGTGTAATTAGTTTTATTTTTTATTTATATTTAATGCTTAATGCATGCGTCCAAAGATTCGATGTGACGGAGAATCTTGAAAAACTTGGCAAAATTTTGGAGAACTAAACTGGCCCTTATTTTCACAAAGAGAGTAAAATAGTGTCACACATGAGCTTGCACACCTGCCAAAAATACATTCAACTTTGTGGGGCTTTAACGCCCTGGCGTGTGTTAAGCAAGTTATTGCTTAAGATTAAATTTTAATTTTAGTACGAGTAATAAAAACTCTCTATTCTATATCAAATAATAAAAGAGACAAAATTTCCTCTCTCTTTTTGTTTCATTTTTTTGGTCTGGCCCTCCTTAACTGACCAGGTGAATATGCGTGCAAACTATCCCCTCTTCTCTTATAAGATACCTCTTCCCTTCGTGCGAATCACAGCCGGCACGGTCGCCACTAGAGTTCGAGTCCAAACCCAATTCCAAACGCAAACGCAGAGGAAAGCATGCCTCAAGAGTTTGAGTCCGAAACCAATTCCAAAGGCAGAGGAAGGCGTTTTTGGTCTACCAAAATTAGAAAATTTGTGCCAATTTTTTTATTTTTTTATCGTGCCTATCTTCTCCCGCGTCCTTGGCGGACCGCGGACTCGCCCAAGCACTGCGGCGTTTAGTTGCGTGCGGTGGATAAGGCTTCCATGCAGAAGTTTTTTTTTTTAAAAAAAAGGAAATCCGTTGAGAAGTGTGAAAATAAGTAAAATAAGTGCGGAATAAAATAAAGGAACAAAACAAATGAATTTTCTGTTTTCCGTCTCCAATTCCTTTCCATCGTTTGTCTTTCCAATTTTTTTCTTTTCCTGTTTGCCTTCTGTTTCCGTTGGTTGTGTTTCCAATTTTTGTTTTCTACCTCGGGTTTTTGGTTTTGTTTCTCTCGGTAATCCCTTTACATTTCTGATTTCTTTGTTTTCCGTTTTTACAGTTGTATTTTTCGATCAGTGTTTTTTATGTTTTTCATCGGTGATTTTTTCTCATAAAATAAAAAATAAAAAATATAACATTGTGGGTCTTTGAACCCGTGATCTCTCCACTGAATACTAAACTACCGATCTAATTTTAAGTATAAACAAAAAATATTCTTACTAAATTTTGATCGGTTGTTTGTCCAACTAATCAAACAATGTGCAGTTTTAACCACTTTGTTATTTAATCTGATCAAAATAAATATATCCCTATGATCCATAACTAGAGCTGCCGTATGAAAAATCAAGGAAGGTCTCTCATCATAATCATCAGTGGATAGACCAATTTTTTACACGTTACCAACTGCTCTTTCCGACTTTAATAAAAGATTAAAATTACATATGTTTATGGATTGTCAAAGAAAACCACGCAACTCGCAATTGGACATTTAACTGTAGCAAAACATGCATAGTGTGAAAATTAAAGTTATGATATATTGACATCTAAATATTTTTGTGCTTTGCAACCAAAAAAATATATATCAATATTGTAGTTTAATTCAATATAGGCTTAGTAGGGAATTGTCATATTATTGCCAATATTAACTTAAATTATGGATGTCTTTTCATCATCATAATAAAGTAATTTATTAAATTTTATAGAAAGAGCAAAATATAAATAAATATGTACTATTCATGTCTTCATTCTCCATAAACGTTTGATAGTTTTTTCTCCCATTGCAATGCACAGGCACTTTTGCTAGTCCTCATAAAAAGTCCAAGGTTTGCTCGTTTCATATATAAGTTAATAAATCCAACTCATGTATTTTTTTTACTTAGGTTTGGATTTGTATAGCCTTGAAAGGGAAGAGAAATAAATCCAAACCGGAGTAAAAAGTTTGAGTATAAAGTGTACGTAACTACAAAATATTGTTACAACAACGCTGGACGTTATAAATTTCAAATGTGCCGTATAAAGGCAAATACACATGTGAATTTTAAAAATAAGAGCAAACAAACAAAATTTGTATGTGAATGAAGAATAAAAAGAAATTAAAAAAAATATGAACAACAAGATATAACATGGGCCTAAAGAACTCTGAAGTCCAAGAAGAAAGGAAAATAACACGTCACGAATAAGCAAATGCTAAACTGACAGCCCACAAGTCAAATGGCCCACAAGTTGAAATGGAGCACGAGCACATTAACACAGTCAAATGGCCCACGGGCACATTAACACAGTAGATACAGTAGGCCATTAAGACAGCAAGGCACGTTAACATAGTAGATACAATAGTCCAGTGGAAATAGAGCACGAGCACATTAACACAGTCAAATGGCCCACGAGTTGCAGCGCCAGCATAACTCTTGAAGTAAGTGGACTAAAACATAATAATCCATTACTAATGGGCTTGTAATAAAAAATGGCTTTAAAAGTCATGAGTGGAAGTGGAACATATAACATTAATTAGTATCATATCGCTAGTTGATGATGAGACAACTTTTGATCCTTCCAAGCCTAAACCTAAGCTCTCTTTCTTTCCCTCTCAACCGCACGCTAGGTTCTAGTACAACGGCGTTTCCTGTTTTATCTTCACACGTGTGGATACTCTGAAGACGCTGCTGTTGTTCAGCATGTTCGTTTGTTGTTTCAGCCAGGCCTTATTAGCCAGTCAATAGTGTTTTTCTCTTATAACAAACCAGCACGAGCCAGACTTATCAGCTCAAAAACCAACCAACGAACAAGCTTGTTGTGTGGTGTTGATCGGTTACGAATACGAGACGGCCGGATGTGTTGCTGTTGTTGTGTGGTGTTGATCGGTTACCAACACGAGGTGGTCGGACGTGCTGCTGCTGCCGGACGTATGACATACGAATACTTCCACTGGCAGCAGTAGCGGACCCAGCCCAAAAATAGAGGTAGGACGAACTTAAACTACGAGACTTTTGCTAAAAATGACAACATACATACTCAAAACCCCCTATATTTCTTTCTTTCTTCTACACCCTCTCTCTCTCTCTCTTGCGCATATACTAATATACACTCTAATTTACTACAGTTTCACGTCAACCTTTTTTGAAAATAATCTACAATGTCTTACAGGCTACATCGCTATACAGGTAGGCTGCAATCCTGGAATTCAGTTTTCCTGTGAACGACTACAATATGAACACGACTCAATTCACGCTCCAATCTGGACAACTTTTTTTACTCACAGTCGATTCAACAAGCAACTAGAGAGCACCATCACCAACAAAGTATGTGGGCGATTGGGACCAGATGAAAGATGGCGCACCTTTTTTTTTTTTAAGAAGGGGGAATTCTCTGTGTGTCATTAAAAAAATTGTAATGCCCAGTGAGCCTCTGAAAAAGTTCAGCGGTCTTCAGCGCCACTGCTCCAACTTTGTTGTGTCCTCCATGCCACTACCGTCAGTTTGAGCACTATCGGTGTCAAGCCGCAGGTGTGAAAAGTCAAAAATACCCTTAAGTCTAAATATGTCATTAATTTTTTTTAACATCTTAACGACTTCAAATGAAAAAAAACTCAAAACTAGAAAGTTGTAGATCTCGTCGAGATCTATAATTTTCATATAAAAATTATCTTTATTTAATTCCGCAAAAAATATGATTTGATATGATTAATATATATTAGAAAAATCATATTTCTTTGCGGAATTAAATGAAAATAATTTTTATATAAAAATTATAAATCTCGACGAGATCTACAGCTTTCTAGTTTTGAGTTTTTTATTTAAAGTCGTTAAGATGTAAAAAAAAAATGGCACACACCGACACACGGGCAGAAGGATGGGGGCTCCGGGGCTGTTGGGAAACGGGAGCGAGTCTCCGAGAGAGCGGCCGCCGGGTGCGGGGTGCTGCCGGTACGATTAGGACGTACAGTGCACTACTCCCACCGGCAGTTAGGGATTTGAGCGAAGTTTGGACATATTTTTATCTTATTTAGAAAATTTGTTCTTATGAGAAAAAGATAGTGGAAGCCCCTTCCGAAGCCCATTAATTATGTGCCCCCTGGAGCCCATTACCTCGCTTTTCTCCCTCCCTCTTCTTTCCTCCCGCCGGCCCACTCCTCTGAGCCCGTTATCGTCGCTGCCCCACCACAGGCCGAACAGCCCAGGCCGTCTGCATAAGAAGGGCCCAACCACAGCACCAGTTAGGCGAACCAGTTTACCCCAGTTAGCAGTACGCAGATCATTTTTTTTTCTTTCCAAAAGATTTTATCCGCTCTCTACTCTTTCGTCGTACGAATCCGATTCCTCTACGATTTAGGGCACACCTATTTGGTCTGGTCACTTCTGAGTGCCGAGTGCCTATTCCCATCAGCAAAAGAAAGCAGACCTTGACAACGAACGTCTCGTCGCTTTCTTTCGGGAAAACAAACGAAAAGTCGTTGGCTCGTCGCAGACGTACGTACTCCACGTTAAGCTGGATCAACAGTGCGCTACGGCTTACTACTACTAGCTTTCTTTTTTCTCTGTTTGTGGCGACAGGTTGGTGGCGATGCCACGAGACGAGAGCGTCCATGGCCAGGCCTTTTCCCCATCTGTCCCGGCCGGCTCTTCTCTCCCTCCTTTCGCTGCTGACCTACGCCGCTCCTCTCTTCCTTACCTCACCAAGTCCATGTGACCAGCTTACCATCACCGAGTCCATGCGATTTTTTCTCAACCGGCTAGCATTAGGTTGCAACGGCGGCAACCTGTGCCTTTGCTCGTTCATGTGCCGATGACGCTCTCGAAACGGGTAGTGGTTGGGCGTCGTGTGTATGTGATGTGATGGGTCACGTCGCGATAGTCGCCGCCGCATCATTGGTTTGACGCTTCGAGGTCCGTGGAGGTCGTAGGTGTCCAACTCTTCACTCGTGGAGTGCAGGCTCGGGCTACAAGTGTCCCCGTTCCTAGCCCATTCCTCGCGAAAAAGCTGGTGCCCGCCGCGTAGCGCGTGTTGGTTGGCCCGGCCGGAGGTTGATGATGACGAGCCCATGCATGCAATGCAATGATGCAGTGCCCGTAGTGGCTCCGGTCCACATGCAGCATCTGACGACACGATATCCTCTGGCCCAGCCAGAGCCCGGCCAGACCCCAGAAGTGGAAGTCCAAGATCTCAAGCTCTGAGCTCTCCAAAGTCCGGTCTGCTCTCAAAAGACGGAACTACCATTATTTGCCTATTGTCGCCCTTCCAGAAGACCAGCCAGAGCAGAGTGTTACGTTGGCGAGCAGTGCGTTCAGGTCCCGTCAGGCGTCAGCCACGTGTGGAGATACAGATACTCCGGCGGGGCAAGTGCGCGGTTGACCGCAGTACGTCGGTCGAGCGGGCGGGAGGGACGCATTTGCCGTAACAGGATGCGTGAAACACGATGCACGAAAGCAGCGCTGGAACACGGGTGACTGGCCGGGCGAGAGGCGGTTAGTGCACAGTGCCGGTCGTGACAGGAGACAGCACGTACGGTGCCCCTCCGGCCTTAATTCCCTACCGAATGGACTGGAGTGTCCATCTTCAATTCTTGCATCGCGCACTATCGTACATTCGTATTCATGCCAATTAGTAGTAGAACCAAGGAGAAGGACCGACGTAGACGAGCCATAGGACCATATAGCTACTTAACGATGTTGAACACGCCAATTATTTGCGAGCGAGGCCCAAAGTCCCCTTTTACTTCTTCCATTTGCCGGGCGGCGCCCGGCAGCCCGGCAGGTCCTTGACGGCTCCACCGCACCAAACCGCACGTAGTAGGCCCCCCCTGCCGCGTGTGCGCGTTCCCGGCCGCGCACATGCATGCATGCCCCGGCGGGGTCGTCTGGCACTGCCACCCACACGCCGCGCGCGCGTCCGCGGGCGGCAGGGTCTGCTTCTTGCTTGCTTCGTTGGCTCCGCCGCGTGCCATGCGAGCGTGCATCGGTGTGTGCCTGCTCGCGCCGCCGAGCGAGCTACCCCCGTCTCGGACACAAAAGGGTTTTTTTTTTGCGGGCGGTCTCGTCTCTTGCGCAGGCCAGGCCTCGGGCTCGGACCGTGGCGGGAGTCGTCCGTACGTGTCAGGAGTCCCTGAGACGGACAACTGGCGGGGCCAGAGGCCCAGAGGGTTTGGTCCAAGTGAACAGGATATGACATGGGGCGTGACAGCTCACAACACGTGTGTGTTTTTTTTGTTTGCATTCGTTTCTCTTTGTTCACCTTCAGGGTATGGCCTCGTATGAAACCGAGATCTGTGACCAGTGCGGTATCCCATCCGTGGCTCGATCGAGGCAGCGATACGAGAAATCGCCGGTGTAGTTCATTTTCTGATTTTTCTCTTCATAGGCGGCAGCGAGAATCACGCCCACCAGTGAGGCATTTGGTGGGAATTCCCGATTCCTCATTGTTGGGCGCATCGGTATGCATGCATCTATATACAGTACCTCTTCTACTTACTCCGTACTCCATTATCAATAAAATATGAAGATACATATAACCATTTTCTATACGATTTCCTCACACAAGCCAGAACCCACGTTGCATTGCGACGCCTTTCTCCGATTCAAACATGCCGCCTCGATCACCAGCCATGCAGGCAGCCAGCAAGGAGGTTGATCCAGCCACGGTTCATGCATGGAATCTTATAACCCCCAATGCGCGCAACCGGCCGTAGCCCCGTACGCATGCTAAAAATGCGTGTTACGAAACTACCAGAAGAATGTGCGGCAGTACGTGCCACGTAGGGAGGGGCCCGGACCTGACTGTCGAGTCGCTTTGCTGTTGGGATGGTCCTTAATCCTGAATCGAGGGATCCGGCCGGCCACCCACTGCATTGGGTACTGCATGCTTTGATCCATCTCCTAGGACTAAAAGGACTGACGGCGAAACGCAGTACTAGCAAGGTACACTAGCGGTGATAAAGCCATTTTTGTCGTGTGCTGCATGTAGCATGCATGCATATGGTTACCTGCAGTCAGGCACCCTAACATAAACAGGCGAATTCATGCACGCAAGATGCAACCTTATTAGCTGTCCGTAATGATGCCTACCTGGACCCTGCATGCAAAACCAAAACAGCAACAGTGTATTTCCTCCCTCCCATCGTCCTAGAACTCGACACGTCGATAGTGTCCCCTCCGTCTCCTTTTTCATTTGGAGACCCGACCCGACCCGCACCGCATATCATCAGTACAGTACGTGTACCTGACGGCGAGCTGAGCATCACCGATCTTTTCATGAAGTTTCGTCGGCTCTGCCGCCTCGTCGATCAGTGCCTTTCCATTGGCCGACGGAGTCTAATCGCTGCACGGCTTTCATCGCGTTGCACCACGTCGGGTTGTCCCTCCGGCCGGCCCATCGCCCCTTTAATGATTATTAGTACCCACCAATCACCAGCGATATGCATCTGTGAGCCGGTTCGTCGGTTGGTTTTTAGGCCGATAAGATTTATTATGGGGAAGAAAATACTGTTGCCTAACGGATAGGCTTGGGCTAAAACCAAAGCCAACAGGCTGCATGTCTCCGTAGTCGCGGCCATCAAATCAAAATCCTTGCTTTTTCTGACGGCCGGCGGTGGGTGAGGCGTTCCTGTCCGTCCGTCCACGTCCGCACACATCGCCCGCCCGGTACAGGTGACACGTGAACGGGCGCAGGGCGCTCTTACCGCTCCCCTTCGTCCTTCCTAACCTATACAATCGTGATTATTATTGTTGGCTAGTTTGGTGTAAGAAAAAAATATTATTATAGCTAGAAAATTTACGATAGTTTACCGTTAAACGAACAGACCGCATGCTGGTGATCGATCGTCAGTGTGCCGCTGTACGTGCGCCCCCTATGCTACAACTACAATGCATGCATGGCCAAGCTAGCATCTGGTAGTACATCGATCCATGTCCTGATATTATACGCCTACTGTTCCTGGATCATCATCATCATCAGATTCGTATCGCTGCATGCAAGATCCGGGTATCGACGGGTTTTCGCCGGGGTAAAGGGACGGCTGTCTTCACCGTGATGGCGACGTACGGCGGCCTGAAGTGTTGTCCGTACGTTCCTTCGTCCGTGGCTCCATCCACCCCTCACCAGCGACGACAGGCGGTATGTTTATCACTGCGTGTGCAGCATGTATAATTGCTAGTTAGCTCTTTATAGTTAATACATGCCCCACTTTGTCTCTCTTACAGACTTTCTTGGTTCTTGTGTCCAAACCGGCTATAAGCTTACAGTCCACTTCTCCTCTCTTTTCTTCTCTCTCCTCCACCTCAGTATTTAGTCGGCTTATAACCTACTATTATACTTGCTCTTACCCTGTACGGGGTAGTTTATTGCGTCTAATGCACGATCGGAGACTCTCAGTGCTCTGAAAAGAGTATTTAACGGCAACTAGATACCGACCTCGTATTGCATGCATGTACGGCGTCAGATAAGCTAGCTTCTAGCTAGGTGGAGACGGCGTTGTTGAGGTGTGCTGGACTGCGACGCCGTGGTGGACGTATGTATCTGGAACCTGGTACGTGCCGCCAGACACCTGTACGCCCTGCTGCCGACTGCCGTGCGCATTGTTTTCTCGCCATGCAGCAGAGTCGTCGTATAGACTGTGTTGTTATATATAATTAAGGGTTAAATCCAATTTACACCCTCCAACTTACAGCAAAGTTTGAATTTTAACCTCGAACTTCAAAACTGGACAACTTTGGCCCTCCAAATCAACTTTCAACCTTTTGGTCGGTTTTGTGGGTGAACAGTAACTTTTGATATTTTCGGGAGCGCTGAAATTTTATATTATTTTTTCGAGCATCTTAACGTCCTCAAATGAAAAAACTCAAAATTACAAAGTTGTAGATCTCATCGAGGTCTACAATTTAAATATAAAAATTATCTTCATCCGACATCGTATTGAAGAGTTTTCTATTTTTTGAAATTTGAGTCTCATCACGCGATAAAATATAGTGCTGAAATTTTATATTATTTTTTCGAGCATTTTACTGTCCTCAAATGAAAAAACCCAAAACTACAAAGTTGTAGATCTCATCGAGGTCTACAATTTACATATAAAAATTATCTTCATCCGACATCGTATTGAAGGGTTTTCTATTTTTGGAAATTTGAGTCTCATCACGCGGGAAACAATTTTGTCGCGTGATGAGACTTAAATTTCAAAAAATAGAAAACCCTTCAGTACGATATCGGATGAAGATAATTTTATATGTAAATTGTATACCTCGATGAGATCTACAACTTTTTAGTTTTGAGTTTTTCATTTGACTACAGTAAGATGCTCGAAAAAATAATATAAAATTTTAGCACCATATTTTATCGCGTGATAAGACTCAAATTTCAAAAAATAGAAAACCCTTCAATACGATGTCGGATGAAGATAATTTTTATATGTAAATTATAGACCTCGATGAGATCTACAACTTTGTAGTTTTGAGTTTTTTCATTTGAGGACGTTAAGATGCTCGAAAAAATAATATAAAATTTCGGCGCTCCCGAAAATATCAAAAGTTAATGTTCACCCGCAAAACCGCCCAGAAGGTTGAAAGTTGAACTTTTTCAAGAGTTAGAGGGCCAAAGTTGTTCGGTTTTGAAGTTCGAGGTTGAAATCCGAACTTTGCTGCAAGTTGGATGGTGTAAATTGGACTTAACCCTATAATTAATTAAGTCGATCGATCCGACTGTGTGTTTTAGTTAACAGGAACTTGCCCTCTTAGATAGCATACTTGTATGGCGACCTGCAGATTAGAAAGCTTGTCGTTTTTACCTACTTGTTCGTGCGTGCATACGTCCATCTAAACAAAGACAGGGCATGAAGATAGATCAGGGCCGTGCGCCCAATGGACGGTCCACCAGCAATCAAATTAAAGAGCTCATCGTTTTCTACTGAAAGATACATACTGAGTACTGTATGATCGAGAGAGACTTCATCTGCTACACCTAACAAAGGCTGCAAACCTAATACCCATCGCCATCTGTTAACTAACGAGCTTTGGAACATTATCAGGTATTCAGGTCCGAATGTTTCACCTAATCTGGTGTACGTGTGGTCGTGTGGAGTATTAGCCTACCCGATCGAGTATATTATTCTAAACCTCGTCAATCTGTGACTGTGCGGAGAACGAATCTTTATATATTTGCATAGCTAATAAACATATAAAGAGGCTTTAAACGCAATAATCTGTAGTCTCAGAGCTCTAGCTGTACCGCTGTATTATTAGTACTAATGCTTGTCAACCAATCAGTTCATTAGGATTATGACGTGCTCGATCGTAATGAGGTGGTTGACTTGGAGGAGGCGGACGATGCAAATGTTAATTTAACCCAGCGTCAGAATAATTGATCGCATCGCATCGCATCACATCAGAAAACAGCGCTATGCACACACGCACAGCGACGACGACGTCGCCTTTGCATGAGGCAGCTTTCACGTAGAATTCCGCGGCCCTGAATTATGAATCGACGGCCGCATCGACGACACGCCTAGGAATTGCCACGCACCGCGGTCGCTTTTATCCAGTGGCGACATGGACTAATGAATTCGAGGTTCGTTGGCGAGGAACATCAGGGTGACAGATGCACCGCGGTGAAAGGTCGTCCTCCGTGACGCCGTGATAGCGAATTCGGAGTATGTCGACACGGCAACAGCACGGGGCGGTCACTTGTAAAGCGTCCTTCCTTTTAACCCTTGGCGTTTTCTTTTTTAGAGTTCCCACTAGCGTCCTTCCTTTTTATTACCAAATTGGCGTTTTCTCTGATTCTTGTTTTGTGGACGTGGATCATTGATCAGCGATCCAGGTGAAAATATCGGAGCAAGCGGACAGCCAGGAGATTGCCATGATGGTCCTATGTGAATTCTGACGTTGACCGACTTAGAGCTGCTCGTCATGGCTAACTTAGGACATGGGCCAATGCCCAACGCAGAACAACATGAGTGTAGTGGTTAGAGGTTAAAGTTGTGTGCCATGTATACATATAAAAAGTTCCAGAGATTTCAAGTTCACGACGCATGCTGTTACTGCCTATTAAATGCTGGCCCCACTATTCCTTCTTTCAATAATTCTCGGCCCTGACAAAAGGTGTGGCAGAACTTCAACTTTTGGCTCCCAATGCGTGGTAGCTTCTCTCTTTTGTCATACCAAGCAACTGCATCTTCTACGGGTAGCACTGGTGTCCTGCGAAATCACTATCTGAACTGATATGTACGCTCCATGCAAACATGAAAGCTGTGGCATATAGCCATCGTGCGGCGTTGGGGATGGCCCTACAACTAATGGAGTACCACTTGGTTTCTTTGGAAACCATGATTCCTGAAAACATATGATTAGAAAAAATACATAGATTAGTGTTATATGTCACAGCTAACTTGTTCGCCAAGGGGAAGTAAAACTTAGACTAGACTTAAGTCCATGTCAAATACTCGATCCCTCCTGTCCCTATCTAAGTGTCGTAGTGTCGGGGTGATAACCCCGGGGTGTCTCAAGGCATTGATTAGTTAGCAAGCCACGCGGCCCGCGATATCTCAGCTAGCGAAGGCTCGAAGGACCGAGGCCCAACCAAGCCAAGCGAACCTAGCCCTGACGCTAAGGCCGGGGTCAGCCACGACCCCTTCCTTCTGCCTTAGCTGCACGACGCTCGAAAGGCGCACTGACCTCTCCCTATCACGACCCCCAGAGGGAATGAGGAGAGGTCAGGCCCAGCCAAGTGCCTGCTCTGGCAAGAACAAGCACACCACACTGACCTTGCAAGGACCGAGGGGACAACGGTCATCTCGGTCTGGTACAGACGTCATCCCTGTGCTACACTACATAGACAAGACAACACCGCACGGACGGTGACAATCGGTACGGAGCCCACCGTCCAAATACTGGTCCGACAAGACACATGTACGATTCCACCCACTACGGGATGGGATCCACGACGAGGGCCTTGACTTAGAGGCCATCTAGACCTGATGAGAGCCACAACCCCAACGATCAGGATCATGGCCCCAGCTATTCAAGCCAACAAGACGATCAACGACCTAGGGACGGTTACCAACTCCCGTACGATGCCCCAGGGAACCAGAAGACGATGACGAAGGCCACAATGAAGACACGTCGCACAGGACGGCTGGCGAACCACCAGCATGCCTACAGTGCTGCCATGGCCATCACAGTAGCACCACGCCACACCATGCCGCGACATAGCCACAAGACCATGACGACAACCACGGCCGGACGTGTACCTCAAGATGGCGTAGCTTGCAAGCCAAGTTAGCTAGGCCCTCCCTCAGGCTCACAACCCTTCGGTCGGGAGAACCTACTGCTTTGTATATGCCCTAGCCTAGAACTCTATATAAGGGCAGCCATGGCACCCTCTCCAGATAGATTCACATCCTCTACCATTTCATTCATTCTCCATCGTAGAAGGGCTCCTGGAGCTTCTCTTCAGGCAGTCTATCTCCTAGCTCTAGTTCTTCTTCCTCTTCCACCATTCTTGCACCCTCCATTGTAAGAACTTTAGAGCATTCAAGCGAGGAACACACACTCAATCATCTCTAAGACTAGACATAGGGCTCCGGCCTGAACCAGTATAAATCCTCATGTCTTTTGGACGCTACCATCATCTTCCAAGAGCAGTGCGACAATCCGTATAAATTTACTAGTCTGGTTTACAAAACACCGACTAGTTGGCATGCCAGGTAGGGGACTAGTCGTGCACTCTCGTTTGTTTCAGAAGGAAGCGATGGCTCCTCGCACCATCGGTGGACTCGCTCACCGAATGGCCCACGACTGGCCACATCTGCCATGAAAACTACTAAGTTCACCTGGCATCAAAGGGCCAGCGCCTGCGTCTGCCTTGAGCCATAGCCCGGAACTCTAGCCCTAGAGATCTGGACTCCGTGGTCCACGGCGGACACACTCTTCGGAACTACCTTCGGAGGCTACATCCTAGAGTTCACCTACATAGGGGGGACAAGTGTCCCTCCCTCATCACTGGCCATGGCCAAGACTTCCACCCAGGAAGCTAGAGGCCCATGGCTCATGGCGAGCTTGCCCAAGGAATGGCCCACGATGGCCACATCCTTCTAGGGAATCACGAGATCGCTCGAACCAACTAGATCAATGCCCGTCACCGGCTTCTACCCCCTTCAGATTCGCCGCGTGGGAAAACTGGACCCTACAGTAGAGCCACACCCCGGACAACATCTCTGCCGCCAGCGAAACGCAATGAGTCGGGGCACACATGACCGATGAAAATCACACGCCACTAAGCGACGTCGTTGTTAGTGATCAGGTGGCTACCCGACGCCACGCCTCACGTAGTCAAGCCCAAAACCAGGGTTTAGTCCCGCATGGTGGACCAACCACCCATCATGCCTTAGCAAACTGTTAGTTGTCACTCGGAGGCATGTGCCTCCGAGGAGGGCTCCCTGAGCGCACCACGCGCCGCATCGAGCGGACCAAGCCACATTGCGCTCAAAACCCTCTTCCATCGCGATAGGACGCGCCGGCTCTTTGACGAGAGCAGCAACCACTCCTAGAGGTAGGGATGCGATGTTCATTATGTCGTCGCGCCAGGAGGGCTCAAGCATCAGAACACACGAGCCCTCCTGGCTAGACGCTACAGCAGGCCGAGCTAGAAAAAGTCGCCCTCAGGGGCTCATGAGCCCGCTAAGGATGTCCAACCGACATGATTCGACCCAAAGCCAGCTGAGAGGTCGATCCGCACTGGCTATGACCATTCCAAGCACTGAAGAAGTGCCCTCATCAACTCGTGGCCTAGAGACCACAATGACTTCTCCACGGACAGGCGCTTGGTGGCTCGCCGCACCCCGGGCAACGGCAACCAGCCCCATGATGGCTCTAGGTACATCGGTCAATCACGTCCACTTTGACTCTAACCTCTCTACCGAAGCACGTGCACATACACGTGTAGGCTTACCCGTAATTCCCAAAAACTTAAAGTCGCCCCGTGGAGCAAACAATGTGATACCCACACACCACGCTCTAGTAGAGCTTAACTCCCGAGTGACTCGATCTGACTCGCACTCGTAGCCGGACACGACTCACTCGCGGGGGCTACACCCATGGGTACATGCACCCGACCTACAATGCAGCACTATTTGTCATTGTCCCAGCGACCGATCTACCCCAAACTCCTTCCAATCGCGTCTCTCGCCGCGATGAACCAATGTCCCAAACCCTAATCTCCCAATCGCATGGGTCTGAGCGGGAAGGGGAAACCCGCTCGCTCAAGCCAAAAGGAGAGAAAGGAAGAGACCTCTCATCGCTCGCTTGCTCCCTTCTCACATCATGCCAGATCTGCGATCTGCCTCCGACGCTTCACCGCTACAACATGTCGCAAACTTTTTAGCACCGTGGGTCGACCCCTAGGCCAAAACACACGCCCACGAGCACTAGGCTGGTGGGGACAAAGAACATTCTAGTTCGAATGAAAAGAAAAGCGAAAAGCAGCAAAATGGTAAACGAATGCGCCAGTCACGTGCACTAAATTTAAACACGTTCTTCGCAGAAAGGATGTGCACACAAAACTTGGGATGGTTACACGAGAAATTCCTATACATCAGAAGCCTAAAACTGGAGACGAACTATGGCAGCCAGCACCTTGCTCGCGAGGACCCCTACACCACGAGTGGCAGAATTGCCGATGGCAAGGATCTCGGCGTTAGACTTTTTCGACGAGTATCCTTGTCCCACGGCATCATAATCTACGCCATCATAGTGGGAGCCAACTGATGTCAAGGTCAAGAGCACGCTACTATGAACCCCAATGGAGACAAGGGGATCCACCTAACGGCGAGCCATGTCAAGGCGAAGTGCTAGGTGAGTATTCCCCCGGCCCACGATAAGCATGGCGTGGCACAGGGCCTACCTAGAGCTGGTCAGCGCCATCAGCTCTAGGGCCACCTCCCACGCCATCTGCTTTGCAGCCACCTTTGCCTCCAGTTCCGAAAGCGCCTTCGCACGCAAACCTTGAAACAAGCTGGTCGAATTGCAATCAAGCATGGCCGCTAAGCTAAGTCCTAACGCGGGCAAAGAAGAACTCACCAAGTGCAAGTGGAATGAAGGCCTTGACACTCATCTTTGAGGCACCGATGACCTTGCTCGGCCTTGTCCCGAGCAGCATCCACCATGGTGTGTTCTGCCTCCTGAGCGGCCATTGCCACCTTGAGGCCGACCACCTAGGGCCATCAGCAAACCGATCTAAGATCGATCTCACGCCCCCTATTTCACTGAGCCGCTCTTGTGTCGAGTCAACCCCTCCAATGGCAGTTGACTAGGCCCTCATGGAGCTCCACCTGTGTTTTCCTAGAGACCTCCAAATCCTCTCGCAGGTGTTGCACTTCCTGCCTCTGCCTTGGCTAGGCGGTCGTGATCCGCACCATCCTTCGACTACGCTTGGAAGGCCAGACATAGAAACTAGGACTTCTCCACTGAAGTCCTCATCAATTCTCATAAGAGAAGAAAGAAATAACCGCACCATTCAGCTAGAAGAATGACTTACATAACAAGCCCAAAAGATGAAAGCAGAGCAGTGAGGCCTGCACCTGTTCACAGGGGTGCGACCTCCTCGGTCATCAGCCAGTTGGGCCTCCAGCGCCCAACCCAGTGATGGCGGCGGCTACATCAAACAGCTTCGATAGGGTCACAAGGACCCCCTCATGACTCTTTGAGGTGCCACCCCATGTGGCCTGCTCAGCCACAGTCGTTCACCTCAAACAAAGCCTCATAGAATCCATGGGGTGCGGCCAAATGAAAGGATCCTCGCTAGGACTGAACTTCCTCATCGCACGAGGAACCTAGGGTAGACCCACCAATAGGACCGACCACCTGTCCCCACGAATGAGGGATTAACAGCGGGTGGTGAGCTTGCTCCCTTCCTCCAAGACAACTAGTCACTTCAATCTCACTGACACCCTAGTGCAACCCCCTCGACCATGCCTACCGATGCTCCAACACCGGAGCAGTGCTCACCCTGGTTGACGAACACACAGCCACGAGGGGAAGGCGTTGGGCTACAATCACCTCAGCCTCACCGTGGACTAACGAAGGGCCCAACCATATAGGTGGATTCACAAAACCCAACGGCTTGGCAGTCGCGAACTCGGGAAGAATTTCCCTACAATAGAACTCCCTAAAGACGCGAGAAAGAAGACAATATAGGCTCTACCGCTAAAAGAAAAAGGCTGAGGGGTAACATACCTCCTGGAGTGGCTCACTGAAGGGGAGACGACGAGACTCATCACGCCCCTCCCTAGGAGCAAAACTGTAGCTAAGGTCATGGCACCTGACGTCGCAAGATCATAAACCGATGAGGCACCATAGGTCATGATGACAGCGTGGGCCTCCGACAGCCTACCAACTCCTACCCCACGGTCGGATAGCTACAAATCGACCAAGGATGGGCCGGATGGGGTCAAGGACAAAAGGCCATGACCACCACCACCGGTGGTGCAAGGGCGCTTCTACCTTGGCTCCCTCAATGGCAACAAAGCCAAAAGCTTCCATGTGGCCTCATCCTCATTCGTGGCACATGCCGCACTACCGCTGTTGCTCGACCCAGCCCTATCTCCAGATCTTTGGGACTTGGCAAGGACATGCTAGAGTGCCTTTGACCCTTCATTAGAGTTGCTCCCTGGATTCTCGCCTTCATCAACACCAGCTCCATCCAGCAGTAGAGCCCCATGCCTTCGCCACTCTGCCCTTTTGAGCAATCTCTCCACCCAAGGCCACCTCTGCTCACCGATGGCTGCCTGCTCCTAGGTGGTGTGATCACCGCCCCAGGACAGGGGATGTGAAAGTAAGAGCAAAAGTATGAGATAGGCTGCTAGAAACAAGCTGCATCAGCAACCACCCACCTGATGTCAACCATGGACAATGGGAAAAGCATAGGAAAGAGCGACTCACCAGGTCAGGATGATGACTCACCAAGAATGCCATGATGGCACACTCAGTTGAGACCATGACTCCTCCGTCGACCAATCCCAACCATCCTGCTGCACGGTCACATCATCCTCAAGCTCCTCACGTAGCCTCCCAGGTTAGGTCTTTAGCCCCAAAATAGTCGCATAGCAGATGAGCCCGCCGCTTCAATGGAAGAACCCAATGCTCAACCATGACCCAGAGAACCATAACACCATCCAAACTGGCTGACACTCGGCCCTTGAGGATCTCCAAGATCTCTGCTACCTCTGCCTGTCATCTCCAGTTGCACCCTGACCCTAGGAGGCTGACCTCACTGAGGGAGCTGATCGAGAAGGGAAGCAGGGTGGTGGAGGCATCGTCATGAATGTAGAACCAACTTCTGTGCCAAGCCAGAGTTCGAAACTCCTCAATGACAGGCATAGGTAGAGATGAGATGCCCTAGAGCACATCTCGATACTCATCCTGCCCATAGGGGCCAATGCTCCACCGAGGGACCCTAGCACCCACCAACTCTTGACTTCCAAGAGCCATAGGAACATGTCTTTTTTGGGTTCTATCCCAAGGAAGGCCTTAGAGACGACCACAAAGAACGCCAACTGCAACACGCTGCTGGGAGGAAGATGCTGCATCTGGATGCCATGCTCCTAAAGGAATCCCTAGAGGAATTCCGCCGCTAAAATCCCAAACCCGCACTCATGGAAATTGGTGAAAGACACCATTTCCCTAGGTCATGGGTTAGGGAGCACGTCACCGGTGGTGGCCCTCCACCTGGCTACTTCACTAGGAGAAGACCATCTTCGATGAGCCACAGTAGCCGCACCTCCGTCACCATAGAAGGTACCCACTCACTCATCCATAGCACAGGCAAGGGCGAAGGTAGAGGTAGCGACAGAGGGAGACAACGCCGAGCGATCACTGGCGACTACGCACTACCTAGGTAAATCCCTTGAGTTCGGTTCCCTTTCGCCCCTCTCTTGATTGTAGCGTGCAACAGTAGAAGGTAAAAACAAGGTAAGGGAACTCAAGCCGAGGGGGCGTATATGTGGTGGTGACTAGGGGTGCGAACTGCACCCTTGTGAAATCTACCCTAGAATGAGTCCCATAGACACTTGGCAAGCGAATCACCGCACCACAGCAACCACACGGCGTGGTGCATCATGTGTTCACACGCAGACGAGAGACATTAAGTCGTGTTGCGACCGAGGAGGCAGCAAGCCCCTACGTCCACGTGTAGAGTAGCCCACCGCAACCACGATCCCATGTCGTGCTTAGGAAACCCACTCTTTGGCCGGCCCTTAGATGGGCTCGAGGCCACAAAAGAGGTAGGGGCAAGACGAGATGGCCCCCTGTGGCTCTAAATAGTGGTGCGGAACCTCGCGGCCATCTCCTACTGTGTTTGAGTCATTCACTTCGAAGTCGCTTGGGTTGACCCCCTTTGGGGGGAGGCATCTTGCCCTTTGGCTGCTGCAGAGGTTGTTAGGGACCAACAGGCTTGATGGCCAACGATGTATGGGACATCTCTCGATGAGACACAGCTAAACTCCATGTCGATTGGGGAGGATATCGGGTCCCACTAGAATTACCCATTGACCTCGAAGAGGCACACCGCTTGAACCATGTGGCTACGGTGGACAAGCCTCTCCCCGTGTGGGTCAAAACCGAAGATGCTTGTGAATAGGCATCACGACCTCTCGAGGTCGAGAGGGACGTCAGGGAAAAAAGGAGTAGGGCCCATGTGACCCCGATAGGGATCATGGCCAAGCCATGACCACCTCCTTCACACATCCTAGGTCACTAACCCGCTGCCATGTTGGAGTCTCATGAACCAATGGAGGCTAACAACCCCATTGTGAAAGACTAACCAGACCAACAACTAAAAGACTCACAAAGGTGCCTCTGCAAGGAGAATGCCTATGCTTACATGGATCATGCCCTGCTCACATGTGATGAGAGTTGCTTCAAAACCCATGCGTTAATCCTTAGCTAACGAGGGCATCTTGGATCACGCCACAACCAGGGTTAGCGAATACGACTTAGCCACCACAAGAGACCCCAAAAAAGCAAGCCAACATGAGAAAGGGTTTCTAAAAGTGCAATCAAGCCCTAATTGTGGGTTTTAGTGATAATGACCACACAATTAGATAACTAATGAGATTTATTGAGATAACAAGCAAGGGAACTTATATTCATGGATGCTACACTAAATGGAGGAGCCCCCAATTACAAATATAGATGGCTTCAAACTCAAAAGAGGTTTTAGATTCTTTTATATAATGAATTTGAGTACAGGAAAAGCCATACTATAAAGGGGACATAATGCTTAAGCTAATATGTGCTACCAAGTGCTCTAACAACCACAAGCATCCTCAGATTCACAGCTAAGATAGTCTACTACTTCACTATTACCATTGCTGTCTTACGTGGTGTGAGCTCTGACTCTCCCGACCCCTTGGGTGCGAGCTTCGACTCGCCTGACCCCTTGGGCGTAGGCTCTGGTTCGCCCAACCCTTTAGGTCACGGGCTTCATCTCGCCCGACCCTAAGGTCATGGGCTCTGGATCGCTGGACCCTTTGGTCACGGGCTCCATCTCACCTGACCCCAAGGTCATGGGCTTCGGCTCGCCCCACCCCAGGGTCACGGGATCCGGCTTGCCCGACCGTGAGGTTGAGGGCTCCGTCTCACCCAACCTTGAGGCCATGGGCTTTCTCTCACCCGACCCCTTGGGTGCGGTGTCTGTTACGAGCTGGGGGTATTTATACCTTTCCCTTTCCTCTTCAACGACTATCTATGATTTAAAGTGACCGTTGGGGGTTGAGGGGTATATATACCTTTCCCCTTCCTTTCGAACAAACCACCCTGCTCCCTTCTTCCTCACTTCAGCACACCCAAAACAGAGCAGGAGCTCTCTCTCTCTCACTCCATTGTTGACCTAAAACCCCAAGCAACTCTATTGATTTCCCCCATCGATCCTTGAGGAAAAAGGGTTCACAACTTGATTAGAGAGCAACTCCATTGATTCCTAAACTCTAAAGAGCACTTGGTTCATGTTTTAGCCGACAGTTATGTTTTTTACTCTTGGAGCTTGGCTCCTAGCTGGCTAGAGCGTCACATGTGGAGCTTGCCAACTTGTGTGGTAGCCCTGGGAGGTTTGTAGCTATGGCAGAACCGCCCTAAATAACACGCTTACGGAGGTGCTCGCCTTCCACCAAACACTAAGCACCCCAAAAGCAAGCTACAACGGGCGGTATCCGTCGGGCACACCCCAAGGGAGAACCCGAAAGATCCATATTTTCCCCAAGGATCCAATAATGAGAGCAAGTTATAATACTTGTCCATTTCATACATCAGAAGTTCTTAAAAACTACATTATTACATTACCAAATGTCAGAGTGCGGAAAAATAAACAGCAAAATTTAAAATAAGCATCTAACGATAAGAACGAGAATCCGTCTGAGCCCACCAGAAGAATCCTTCACACAACGGTACTTCTCAAGCATCACCTGTAATAGGGGTAAATAAATCCTAAGTACACAATATACTCGCAAGACTTATCCGACTAGTGGGAATAATTTCTCGACTCCAAGGAATATGAGAAGCTTTATGGTTTGCTGGTTTTCTTTTAGCAGAAAGCAATACTAATAGTGGGTCCTTATTTATGATATTATTATCAGCTGTATTAAGTTATTATCTTGCTAGTCTATATAAGCACCTATTCTACTTTCAAGCAAGAGTTGAACAATCAATTCCATTTCTTCTTCTTTCAACTTTTAGTTCTTACTACGATGCTAGAGGTAAGACAAGTCGTACTGACTCGGTGGTGATTCATGAACCAATGTGCCCAGCTGGGTGCCCTAAAAACACACACCCCGCTTGTATCCTAGGCACAAGCATGACCAACCCATCACCCTCCTATCCTGGGTGTCCAGGTCCCTGTCCAAACTTGGACTCTAAGCCCCTACTCCCGAGTCCCAGACTCGGGGTGGTGCAAAGACCTCCACCATCTCCGCCTATAATCAGTCGGTCCGGAAAGAGCCAGATCCACGACAAGAGGGCAAGAAGTCTTCCCTGTGCCCATACCCAAGTATGTGCTCAGGACAATAGATCTGTGACTTGCCTCGCGTCCATTGCAACGACCAGTCCTTAACCGACCAAACAGGAAAAAAGTGTAACCAAGCTATGCCTCGTTGGCCGTAGAACATGACCTCTTACACCCACCAGTACCCAAACCATATCCCTGCTCGGTCACCATTTTTCATTTCCACCATTTTATCATGAGTGATCATATTTATCACCTATTTGTGAGTAACAATAGGTTACCCATGCTACCGTCATCCTGAGCATAGCAGCTGCTCAACCTATACTAGTAGGACTCATGGGTGGATATATTTATGCACGTAGTTTCCATAAAATGCCTGTTACTTAAATGCACATCATATATATATATATATATATATATATATATATATATATATATATATATATATATATATATATATATATATATATATATATATATATATATATATTCAGTGATAATAAGATAGGGGTTATGCACCAGGGCTTGCCTTGGGTAGGCGATGGATCAGTACGGTCAGCACCAAAAGGCTCCGGGGCTCCCTCCTGCACGAGGATCTCCTCCTTGTACTCCTCAATGACGTCGTCGTACTCCTGTTCGTCGACGGGCACAAATTCTATCAGCTCGTGATATACATGCATGAAATGATGATGCAATGCTTAGTAATATACCAACAGCAACTCTTAAAATAAAAGTACATTTGTTTAACTATTAATATAGTGCTACTGACCACAGTACTAAGCTATCTATTGTTACCGATAACAAGTTTGAAGTATGGCATACATTATTATAGCAACTACATGTATTCTTACTCCTAATGCTGATTTACGCTATATACGATAAAGCAAGGGTATTAGCTACTCTATTTATCAACTCACTCTAAGGCTACAAAATTTACAGCAAGTACATACTAAACTAGTGAGCCTACAGTAAAATTTTCATAGCTATAGCTATCACCAATTTTCCACCAAAAATTCCTACAATTATTAATCTACATAATACTATGCTCTTTAGTTTGAATTTATGAACCAACCATTGTTATAGTTAACTATAATCTAACTACACTAACAAGTAGGTGGTATTTTTTTGAACCTAACAAACTTGGTTTTACTATTTTTGGACATCTACACGATTTACTACAATTTATTAAAGTTCAGCTGAAACTAATATTGAATAATCATTCACGAATTTACAGGAAAATGAAAATTGATTTCTATCTCGCGGCCCACTCGAGTGACCTAGCCCTACCCGTGATGCCTGTGCGCGCACTCGCGCAGCGCGCCGATGCGGCCTAGCATGGTAATGCCCACGTGAGCCAGCGGCCCACGGAGGGAAAACCCGCGCGCGTACCACATTAAGCAAAAGAGCCCTCGGATTCTAATCAAATGGAACCGCAGTCCATTCCACTATTCCCTTCTCTCATTGACTCTAGCACTTAACCCCTGGTTTACTTCGAATTTACGTTGCGATGTCCCTGGCCAGACTTAACAGAGACCACAACCCTCCCGGCCTAACGCCGGCGAGCACGCACCTCCACGGCGTCAATTCTTACCACCGCGACACTCCTCAACCTAAGAGCATCCGATAGAGGTACTAAACAACCCGGTTGGTGACGCACAGAGGCATGGCCACGCACCACAGCGGTGTTTGGCCATGGTGGCACCAATGCCGGTGAATAAGCCTTGCCTAACGCCTCAACCGCTACTCCTTAACCATCTACAGACTACGTTAAACAATGTAGAAGTCCTATTTGAACCGCTACAACATTCAAGCGCGTCGGACACGGAAACAACATCTACCCATGTCCACCAGGGACGGACACGCGCTCCGGTGAACCTCAGCCCTAATTGAGTCAACCAGCTACTCTAGGAGCAAGAGGACCTCACTAGCGATGTGATAGATGGGCTTGGTGAAGTCACGAGGAACGGCAACGGCTGGCCACATGTGTGAGGTTGCTCTGGTTCACGCCGACCATGGAGAAGACATTTTCGGTGACCTGCTGCACCGTTGGCGGGGCCACTGCATGGGCGAGGCAAATGAGTCAAGGAGAGGCAACAACCATGCTCGATTGAAACTACAGAGCAAGGAGTAGTGACCCGGGTCGAGAACTCGTCTCACCAGCCATGGCGGACCACCGAGGGGAAATTCTTCCCATTACCTTACCGTAGGAAAGAAACCCGTCGAGATGACTCCAATCGAAAGCTAACTACTCTAGCTATTTGGGCGCACAGTGAATTGGAAAGGGATGGACTGCATCTGGCCAATTTGGTGGGCGATGGTGTTCGGCTAAATGGGTTTGATGGTAGGGAAAACTCCAACTGAGGCCCCGACACCGTATGGCTGCAACAGCAGCGGGCTTGGCACGACACTGGACATCAATGCGACCTCCAAATGTGCGCACGAGTTTGGCACTCCGACGCGTGACCAAAGCTCTGCGACACACAAGGCGAGGGCGGCATGACACTACGCCGTAGAGGCTAGCATGTCCGAGAAACTACAGAGTGGCATGGCACGAAGCGCGGATGAGACGGTGAAGTTAGGCGAGGCAAGGCCACACGCATGTAGCCAAAGTGTCAATGGCAACAGCGGCCGTGCAGGCGGTGCGCATGAGAGTGCTTGGGCGAGTGGCGACATCGATTTGGATGAGCCAAACACACTGGCAGACGCGACGACGATGATGGCGGGTAGCGCGACTGGGCGCGTGAGGCGTGCATGAGCTGCGCTAGAGCGTGGCGGTCGAAGGCTATGGCCAGCAGCGCAGGGACCATGCGCATAGACGTGCTTGCATAGGTGCGGCGGTGGTGATGCGACTGGCATGGCAGCATGCGTGGGTCAAACCAGAGCAACAGTGCCAAGCCGAACAGAGGCGGTGACCGTGCCTAGAGGTGCAAAACATGTCATGCATGCTTTTTAAAGCTACAACAACACCCAATTTGATGATCCAAAAACCAAAGCAGCCATTCTACCCTCAAGAGGGTACATAGGGCTATTGAACTAAGCCAAGATATCTGACCTCATCTTAACCCGATCGCTCTACAAAAATTGCCGAACATTGCTTCGTCGACCCATTTTCAAACTTACGCGAAACGACTAAGCTTCAAACGGTTTCGCATTGAATTCCTTTTCCAAGCTACTTGATACACTAGCTAGCGAATCCCGTCTTCGACTGCATGTATTTTATCATCGCCTACAAAGTTCATACTACAAACTTTATCAAAGTTTCGCATAAGCATTCTATAGCATTTTTGTTCGATAAAAAATCACTTAGAATACTAAACGATATAAAGCGACATGAAATGTAACATTTGTTTCTTGTTTCAAATGAACGTTTCAAGTTCCGAACATCTATGTATACCCTATATTACACACAAGTTTGATGCTCATGCAGTGTTTTAGTAAAAACTGAACAATGTAACACCGAGAGTGTAACAAATCTACCCCCTAAAATAAAATCTCGACCCGAGATTTCACGCGCCTAGTGTGAGAAGGAGATAGGAGTTACATTTCGACGCAGCAACTAACTATCAGAACTAGAGAGGAGGTGGGGGTAATGCTTCAATAGGTAACTCTCTTGTTCCCATGTGGCCTCGACCTCTGAATGGTTTTGCCATTGCACTTTCTTAGAACTTTACCACACTGTTTCTGGTCACTCTTTCTTTCTCATCTAGGATCTTGACAGGGTGCTCAACGTAAGTCAAATCTGGTTGGAGGGGAAGCCCTTCAACTTCTACAGCTTCATCCGAGTATCCGCAAACATCTCTTCAATTGCGATACATGAAACACCTTGTGTACCGCAGATAAAATCTCAGGAAGCTAGAGACGATAAGCAACGGGGCCACATTGCCTCAAAATTTTATAAGGACCCACGTATTGGGGAGCTAGCTTGCCATGGATACCAAACCGATGTACTCCTCTCATAGGAGATACCTTGAGGTACACATAATCCCCAACTTCAAACTCCAAAGGCCTTCTTCGCTTGTCTACATAGGCTTTCTGTCGGCTCTGAGCTACCTTCAAATGACGCTGGATAAGGACAACTTGCTCTCGAGCCTCCTTGATGAATTCTGGCCCAAAGTATCCACTGGTCTCCCACTTCAACCCAATTAAGTGGCGTCCAGCAATTCTTCCCATATAGAGCTTCAAATGGTGCCATGCGAATGCTCTCTTAGTAGCTATTATTGTAAGAAAATTCAGCTAACTTCAGGCACCCATCCCACTTCTCAGGAAAAGAAATGGCACACTGCTCTCAACATGTCTTCAAGCACTTGGTTCACCCTTTTGGTTTGGCCATCAGTCTAGGGGTAATAGGCTGAACTATGGAGGAGACCAGTTCCAAGACACTCCTGGAGTTGCTCCTAGAAGCGAGAGACAAAAACTGATCCCCTATCGGATATGATAGTGAGGGGAACTCCATGTAGAGTCACAATCTGGTCCAAGTACAACTCAGCATACTATCTGGTGGAATATTTAGAATTCATTGGAGAGGAAATGAGCTGACTTGGTGAGGCGATCTATAATGACCCAAATAGAGTCATAGCTCTTGGATGTGCGGGGTAAACCCATAATGAAAGCCACAGGAAATATCCTCCCATTTCCAAACAGGAATAGGCAAGGGCTGTAGATATCCTAGGAGTACGCATATGATCTGCCTTAACTCTACCACAAGTGTCGCACTTCGCGACATGCCGGGTGATGTCCTGCTTCATGTTGGACCACCAGTACAAGTGGCACAGATCATGATACATCTTGTTGCTGCTAGGATAAATAGATAGCTTTGAATGATGGGCTTCATTCAAAATCTTCCTTCCTAGCTTCTCACTGAATGGAACCACCAGCCTATCCTTGTATCTTACTACACCATGCTCATCAACACTAAAGTGAGGGCCACGCCCTTCGGCAATCAATTTTCTGATGTGGGGAATTCCTTCAGGGTCTTCCCTTTGCTCCCGAATAATCTGCTCCAACAATTCTGAGGTCAATGCAATGTGAGCCAATACCTCTACAGTGGTTGAGAGACAAAGGTGTTTCCTCAACCTAGTGTGACTTTTGCTCAAAGCATCAGCCACTACATTGGCTTTCCTAGGTGATAATGGACTTCTAAGTTATAATCCTTTATCAATTCTAACCACCTCCTTTGCCTCATATTCAGCTTAGACTGAGTGAAAATATACTTGAGGCTCTTGTGATCTATAAAGATATGCACTTTGTTGCCCAACAGATAGTGCCTCCAAATCTTCAGAGCGTGGACCACAGTAGCCAGCTCTAGGTTATGTGTGGGGTAATTCACCTCGTGCTTTTTCAGTTGGCAGCGAAGCATAAGCTATCGCACGCCCATCTTGCATAAGCACACACCCCAAACCCATCTTCGAGGCATCACAATATACATCAAAGGGTCTATCGATGTTCGGTTGGGCCAACACAGGAGCAGTGGTCAGAAATGTCTTCAGAGCTTGGAAGGCTTCTTCATAGGCTGGACTCCAATCAAACTTAACTTCTTTTTGGAGCAGCTTGGTCATTGGCTGGGCTATCTTGGAGAAATCCGGGATGAAACGCCGATAGTACCTAGCTAGACCAAGGAACTGACGAATCTGGTGCATAGACTTGGGAGACTTCCAATCCAACATATCTTGCACCTTGCTGGGATCTACTAAAACAGCCGTCAGGTGTCAACACATACCCCAAAAACTACACTCGATCTAACCAAAATTCACACTTGCTGAATTTGGCATACAACTTGTGCTCCGTGAGTTGAGCTAGTACTATCTGAAGGTGTTGGGCATGCTCTTCATCATTCTTGGAATATATCATGATATCATCAATGAATACTACCACAAACTTGTCCAGCTCCGGCATAAAGACTAAATTCATTAGGTACATGAAGAAGGCAGGAGCATTGGTGAGACCAAAAGACATCACTAGGTACTCATACAGCCCATACCTAGTAGAAAAAGTTGTCTTTGGTATATCATGTGGTCTGATCTTGATCTGATGATAGCCTGATCGGAGGTCAATCTTCAAGAACACCTTGGCACCGGCTAGTTGATCAAACAAAGTATCTATGCGGGGCAAAGGATACTTGTTCTTAACTGTTACTGCATTAAGAGGGCGGTAATCCACACACATCCATAGAGTACCATCCTTCTTCTTCATGAAAATGGCTGGACAACCCTATGGTGAAGAACTAGGATGGATGAAACCTTTTTCCATCAACTCTTCCAGTTGCTTCTTCATCTCAGCCAATTCCCTTGGAGCCATGCGGTACGAGCGTCTGGAGATAGGGGCAGTACCAGGCTCTAGCTCAATGGAGAATTCTAGCTCTCTATCCGATAGCAACCCAGAAAGATCTTCAGGAAAAATATCCAGGAACTCACATACCATAGGGATGGGGGTAAGATCAGGAGAGGCTTCAGCATGGGCAACAACAGGTAAGACTGGATCTAAGGGTACAAGCAGAGACATCCTATCCTCAGAAGAAGGAAGTCATAACTTGACACTTCTCTGCTTCAAATCCAAGACTACCCCATACACCTGTAACCAGTTCATTCCAAGAATAGCATCAATGCCTTGCCCAGGCATTACCATGAACTATAGGCGGTAAGTGTGGGTGGCTAATACCAAGCTTACTGTGTCCGTTCGGGTATTGATGAACATTTGCGAACCCATAGTATGGGATTCTATAGGCATAAGGTATAGCCATAAGTGGTAAGTTATGCTAGTCTACAAATCCCATGCTCATAAATGAATGTGACTGCACCAGAATTGAACAACACATAAGCTGGATGGGAATCGATGGTAAACATACTGAGCCATCACTGGTTCCTACTGCAATATCTGTTCCTGCATCTATGAAATGCACCTATCCAGATCTGCTGGGCACTTTCTTTTTTATCACGGTCCTCCTGACTAGCCTAGAGTTCACCGATGGTTGAGCAGACTGAGCTGGCTGGTTCTGGGGACACGCTCGGGCATACTGGCCATCTTTGCCACATTTGAAGCAAGCGCCCTGGCTTGTTTCCAAACCCTTGGTGAGGTGGGACCTGCTGTCCCTGAGATTGTTGGGGCTACACTTGCTGAGTGGGAGCATGGTACTGTATGGAAGAAGTCTGAGAAGTTTGTTGGGGCTACCGAAACAAGGGCCCGCCTGATGATTGATAGAGCCCCCGTCGGACAACCTATACCTTCTGAGCATGAGGGTGGCTAGAAGACCCTGCAGCCACCTGCTTCCCCTTCCACTCTGCCTGGGAATCCCACTGCAAGCCCTCCATGGCGATGGCAGCATTCATCATTGCCCCGAAAGTCTAATAGTTCGAAGTGTACAGCCTCTCCTAAAGGATATAAGAGATGCCGTGAAAGAAGTAGTCCTTCTTCTTCTTCTCGTCAGTGTCCACATGAATGCCAGCATACTGGGACAAGTGATTGAACTTATTCACATAGTCCATCACTGTCATACTCCCCTATCGCAGCTCCAGGAACTCGGTCAGCTTCCGATTGATGACAGTAGCAGGAATATAGAACTCTCTGAATGCTATGGTGAACTCCTACCAGGTTGCCAGATGATTTGGCTACTGCATGGCATGGAAGGTATCCCACCATGCACTTATGGACCCCAATAGTTGCTGAGCTATAAAGCGCACTTTCTGCTCGTCGGCCACATTGAGCAACAGAAACTTCTGCTCCAGAATGTGAAGCCAGTGCTCCACATCTAGAGGCTCATCTGTCAGTGTGAAAGTGGGTGGGTGGGTCTTGAGGAAGTCCTAGTAAGAGGAGGGTCCCTTAGGACGGCGGGCACCACCCCTGTTCCCACCATTTCCCCCATGGCCTCCATGGGCGAAGCCAACGATAGCTTGTGCCATTATTTCCATGGCACGGGCTGACTCTCGGTGAGCAGCCAATAGTTGTGCCATCATCTCTGCGTGAGTCATCAGAGGCAGCGGTGGCGGAGGATGAGGAGCCAGAAGTGGCTCCCCATGGCACTCCCCGTTGTGCTCATGGGCCTGGCCACTCTCACCTTGGCCCTCGCCAAGACCATGAGCCACCCCAACACTTGTGCTCCCATGTTCGGACCTTAGATTCATCTGTAAGAGATAGGAACCATCCATTTAGAACAACCTTCCCGATCAGACGCAAGGGATAGAGAAATGACAACACATTTAGTTAAAGCATTCTTTTAATTAATCCTATCACTTTACTAATCCAATTATACGTGTAGGAGGATTTTAATTTAAGCAAGATGCTATTATCATGATGCATGCTTCGGCCTATATGTTCACTCAAGCCGGAATATAGAGGCATTCGTAAAATTTTCGGCACATTGCACACTCACTTTTCGTATGCTAGATGATTTCTTACACAACGTAAGTCAGTGTACCTACAGAAACTGATTAGATAAAACCTGTGTCGCTATCCTAGATAGACCATATTGCTAGGGCTTATACTTATTTAACTAACTTAATCGCATCCTACTTTTTGAAAACTTTTGTTGGTCAAATTTTTAGGTTTTGAAAAAGAGTGATGAAACTTGTAACCATTATTGGCTCTGGTACTAGCTATGGCTAGAACCGCCTGAAATAACATGCTTATGGAGATGCTCGAATTCCACCAGACACTAAGCACCCCAAAAGCAAGCTACAGCGGGCGGTATCCGTCGGGCACACCCCAAGGGAGAATCCGAAAGATCCACATTTTTCCCGAGGATCCAATAATGAGAGCGAGTTACAATACTTGTCCATTTCATACATCAGAAGTTCTTAAAAGTACATTATTACATTACCAAATGTTAGAGTGCGGAATAATAAACAATGGAATTTCAAATAAGCATCTAACTGATAAGAACGAGCATCCGTCTGAGCCCACCAGAAGAATCCTCCACATCAATGGTACTTCTCAAGCATCACCTGCAACAGGGGTAAATAAACCCTGAGTACACAATGTACTCGCAAGACTTATCCGACTAGTGGGAATAATTTCCCTGACTCCAAGGAATATGAGAAGCTTTATGGTTTGCTGATTTTCTTTTAGCAGAAAACAATACTAATAGTGAGTCCTTATTTATATTATTATTATCAGCCATATTAAGTTATTATCTAGCTAGTCTATATAAGCACATGTTCTACTTTCAAGCAAGAGTTGAGCAATCAGTTCCATTTCTTCTTCTTTTAACTTTCAGTTCTTACTACGATGCTAGAGGTAAGACAAGTCATACCGACTCGACGGTGATTCATGAACCAATGTGCCAAGCTAGGTGCCCCGAAAACACACACCCCGCTTGTACCCTAGGCACAAGCAGGACCAACCCATCACCCTCCTATCCTGGGTGTCCAGGTCCCCGTCCAAACTTGGACTCCAAGCCCCCACTCCCTGAGTCTCGGACTCAGGGCGGTGCAAGGACCTCCACCATCTCCACCTCCAATCAGTCGGTCTAGAAAGAGCCAGATCCACGACAAGAGGGCAACAAGTCTTCCCTACGCCCATACCCAAGTATGTGCTCAGGACAATAGATCTGTGACTTGCCTCGCATCCATTGCAACGACCGGTCCTTAACCGACCAAATAGGGAAAAAGTGTAACCAAGCTATGCCCCGTTGGCCGTAGGACACAACCTCTTACACCCACCAGTACCCAAACCATATCCCTACCCGGTCACCATTTTTCCTTTTCACCATTTTATCATGAGTGATCATATTTATCACCTATTTGTGAGTAACGATAGGTTACCCACGCTACCGTCATCCTGAGCATAGCAGCTACTCGACCTATACTAGTAGGACTCATGGGTGGATATATTTATGCACGTAGTTTCCATAAAATGCCTGTTACTTAAATGCACATCATATAAATATATTTAGTGATAATAAAATAGGGATTATGCACCAGGGCTTGCCTTGGGCAGGCGATGGGTCAGTACGATCAGCACCAAAAGGCTCCGAGGCTCCCTCCTGCATGAGGATCTCCTTCTCGTACTCCTCAATGACTTTGTCGTACTCCTGTTCGTCGACGGGCATGAATTCTACCAGCTCGTGATATATATGCATGAAATGATGATGCAATGCTTAGTAATATAGCAACAACAACTCTTAAAATAAAAGTACATTTGTTTAACTACTAAGATAGTGCTACTGACCACAGTACTAAGTTATCTATTATTACCGATAACAAGTTTGAAGTATGGTATACATTATTATAGCAACTACATGTATTCTTACTCCTAATGCTGATTTACGCTATATACGATAAAGCAAGGGTAATAGCTACTCTATTTATCAACTCACTCTAAGGCTACAAAATTTACAGCAAGTACATAATAACCTAGTGAGCCTACTGTAAAATTTTCATAGCTATAGCTATCACCAATTTACCACAAAAATTCCTACAATTATTAATCTACATAATACTATGCTCTTTAGTTTGAATTTATGAACCTACTATTGTTATAGCTAACTGTAATCTAACTACACTAACAAGTAGGCGGTATTTTTCTGAACTTAACAAACTTAGTTTCACTATTTTTGGACATCTACACGATTTACTACAATTTATTAAAGTTTAACTCAAACTAATGTTGAATAATCATTCACGAATTTACAGGAAAATGAAAACTGATTTCTATCTCGCGGCCCACACAAGCGACCCGGCCCAACCCGCGACGCCCGCGCACGCACTTGCACAGCGCGCCGGCATGGCCCAGCGCGGTACGGCCCACGCGAGCCAGCAGCCCACGGAGAGAAAACCCGCGCACGCGCCACATTAAGCAAAAGAGCCCTTGGATTCCAATCAAATGGAACCGCAGTCCATTCCACTATTCCCTTCTCTCACTGACTCTAGCACTTAACCCCCTGGTTTACTTCAAATTTACGTTGTGACGTCCCTGGCCGGACTTAACAGAGACCATGACCCTCCCAGCCTAACGTCGGCGAGCATGCACTTCCATGGCCTCGATTCTTACCACCTCGATACTCCTCAACCCATGAGCATCCGATAGAGGTACTAAACAACCCAGTTAGTGACACAGAGGCATGGCCATGCACCACGGAGATGTTTGGCCGCGATGGCATCGATGCCGGTGAATAATCCTTGCCTAACGCCTCAACCGCTACTCCTTAACCATCTACAGACTGTGTTAAACAATGTAGAAGTCCTATTTGAATCACTTCTACATTCAAGCGCGTCGGCCACGGAAACGGCATCTACCCACGTCCGCCGGGGACGGACACGCGCTTCGGCAAACCTCGGCCCTAATTGAGTCAACTAGCTACTCTAGGAGCAAGAGGACCTCACCAGCGATGTGATGGACGGGCTAGGCAAAGTTGCGAGGAATGGCAACGGGCTGGCCACGTGTGCGAGGTTGCTCCGGTTCACGCCGGCTGAAGAGAAGATGTTTTCGGTGACCTACTGCACTATCGGCGGGGCCACTACATGGGCGAGGCAAACGAGTCAAGGAGAGGCAACAACCGTGCTCGATTAAAACAACAGAGCAAGGAGCAGAGCCCGGGGCTGATAACTCATCTCGCCGGCCCAGGTGGACCACCGAGGGGAAAATTCTTCCCATTATCTTACCGTAGGAAAGAAACCCGTCGAGATGACTCCCATCGGAAGCTAACTACTCTAGCTATTTGGGCACACGGTGAATTGGAAAGGGATGGACTACACCCAGCCAATTTGGTGGGCGACGGTGTTTGGCTAAATGGGTTCGACGGTGGGGAAAACTCCAATTGAGGCCCTGGCACCGTATGGCTGCAACAACAGTGGGCTTGGCACGACGCTGGACATCAATGCGACCTCCAAATGTGCGCACGAGTTTGGCACTCCGACGCACGACCGTAGCTCCATGACACACAAGGTGAGGGCGACACGACACTACGCCATAGAGGCTGGCTTGTCCGGGAAACTATAGAGTGGCATGGCATGAAGCATGGATGGGATGGCGAAGTTAGGTGGGGCAAGGCCACGCGTGTGCAGCCAAAGTGTCAATGGCAACAACGGCCGTGCAGGCGATGTGCATGAGCGTGCTTGGGCGAGTGGCGACACCGGTTCGGACGAGCCGAACATGTCGACAGATGTGACTGTGAGCAGTGGCGCAAGTGGACATGATGGAAGGGTAGAGCATCTAGGCCCATCGGGCCCTAGTGCATGTGTGTGTGCGCGAGTTGCGAGCCAGGCATGCAACAATGGTGTGGACCCGGTGGTAGTGAAGGCCGAGCGGCCAGCACATGGCGACGACGACAGGTGACGCGACTGGGCGCGTGTGGCATGCGCGAGCTGTGTCAGAGCGTGGTGGTAGAAGGCTGTGGCCAGTAGCGTAGGGACCATGCACGTGGACGTGCTTGCACAAGCATAGTGGTGGCAACATGGCTAGCGTGGCACCACACGTGGGTCAAGCCAGAGCAGCAGTGCCAGGCCAAACAGGGCGGTGACCGCACCTGGTGGTGCAAAACGTGTCGTGCATGCTTTTTAAAGCTTCAACAACACCCAATTCGATGATCCCAAAACCAGACCAGCCATTCTACCCTCAAGAGGGTACATAGGGCTATCGAGCTAAGCCAAGACATCTCGCCTCATCTTAACCCGATCGCTCTACAAAAATTGCCGAACATGGCTTTCGTTGACCCATTTTCAAACTTACTGCGAAACGACTAAGCTTCAAACGGTTTCGCATCGAATTCCTTTTCTAAGCTACTTGATACACTAGCTAGTGAATCCCTGTCTTCGACCTGCACGTATTTTATCATCACCTATGAAGTTTAGTACTACGAACTTTATCAAAGTTTCACATAAGCGTTCTATAGCATTTTTGTTCGATAAAAATTCACTTAGAATACTAAACGATATAAAGCGACATGAAATGTAACATTTGTTTCTTGTTTCAAATGAACGTTTCAAGTTCCTGAGCATCTATGTATACCCTATATTACACACATTTACACACAAGTTCAATGCTCATGCAGTGTTTTAGCAAAAACTGAATAATGTAACACCGAGAGTGTTACAGTAACCATATCTTGAAGCTAGTAAACTCATCCCTTATCTCAAGAGTTAAGTCTCTTGACTTGAGAACGAGGAAGGGCGGGAAGGCTCTAAGCCTTAGTCGCTAACCTCAGCAACGTGGAGGTAGGCAAGCCTTGGTGGCGAGCCGAACCACGGGATAAATCATTGTGTCACTTGTGCTTGATTTATATTACTTGCAAGACACGTTTCGTTTGACTACTCATATGCGTCATTTAGAGCTCAGATGAAAAGGCAATGATCATTGGAAGATGTAGGGAGAGAAAGACTCGTGTGAGCAGTAACTCACCCCATCTCCCCTCTCATAGCTGTCCTCCCTCTTTTCCCTCCTCATCACGTCATCTCCTTCCCCTCAACCACGGCATCACCTTATTCCCTCTAATCTCCCTCTCCAAAGGTGCAAGAAACTCTAAGGTGGATAGCAAAATGGATCGAGGGTGAAGAGTAGATCAGGGAGAGGTTCTAGATCGGTGGATTCCCCAACTTATTCTCACTGTTATTCAAGAGGAAACCCTCCACCATGGCAGTCCTATTCAGAGCTTAACTACGTTGTGTTAGATGCTTCTACTGCAAATCTTCATTATATGAAAGTGATAGAGAATGGAATTTTCTATGTTATGACATAATTTCAGAAGTTTTGGTTGGGTGGTTTGGGAGATACGGTTTTTGTTTAAAAATGTCTCTGCTGTTAAAGACATAACATGTGTGTCAGTTTGTAGGCTGTTTGAAAAATAGTAGATGACATAACTTGAACTTTGTTTGAATACCAAAATTATGGCTTGTTTTGTGTAGATTCTTGTGGAGTACTTACTTGCTATCATTGCTATTATGGTTTTAAAGATAAAAAAATCACAAACAGCATTGCTGCTGTTTTATCAGGGTCAAGTGGGGCTATTTTTGTCAGTTGTTGGTTTGAACATAAAACACTTCATATATTTTTTATGAGTGATATTTGGAGTATTTGTGCTGAAATCATTGTTCTAAAATGGGTGTTGTGCTTATGGACCATTCTTAGCAAACATGTTTGATCTTCAATGAAGGCAAGTAATTAAACATAGCGGTGGTTTGCTATAGCTTGACATGTTAATTATTCTACCTACACTCTGTCATAACATGAATGAAAGCCAGATGATATAACTAACTATGAAATCACTTACCCTTTAAAGTAATTTGTATATGATTTTCATTGTTGAGTCTTTTGTCATTTGTCTCTCATCATGAGGTAAGTGTTATGTTTTATAATGGTGGATATATCAGGCATATGTGGTAAGTATATATGCACTTGCACCGTATGATTGCATCATGTGCAATCTTGTCATGAGCATATGCATTTGAGCCAAGTCGGTGTGAAAGTCATATAATTATTCAGGAGTGCTCTTGAGCCAGGTCGGTGAGAAAGTTATATGACTATTTTGGAGTGCTCTTGTAGATTATGTCATTGACCTATGGTCACGACCGTACCGGTACAACATCATACGTTGCTCGAGGAGGGTACGATGCAGCTTCATACCTTGTTGGGTATGAAGGCAGTGGACATGCATATCATTGCATTTGCACTCTTTAAACTTTGTTTATATTGAAGTTTTATGTTGGAATGAAGTGGATATGAGGAGGATTGTTTCTATTTATATGATTAGTATTGTTTCATTTATAATATGAGGAGTATTGTCTTATTCATATGTGGAGGTCGTTCATTTATTTTATATCATATCATTAATTTCTTGATGGAAATTTTATCGGATTAATAATCTTATCATGAACCTTTTATTTATAATAATGACAAGTATTCTTCTATGATTAAATTGATGTCTAATTAAACTATAGTTTGAATGACATGTTCAGGCAGTTTACTTGCTGAGATTTATTCTCACCCCATTATATTTTTTAGGTGCTTGATTTGGATGCTTTGCTTGAAGGGAGGGAATCAGCGGCACATCTTCACTTTTCCACACACTATTAGAGATAATAACGATGTTTCTGGCTTGCTGTAATAAACTAGTTTATTAGTCATGGAGATCCTTCATGCTTTAAAAAAACATAGCGGGGAAATTTATCTTAATCTTAGTTTTGTTCTTGTTGTTGCTTCTGTGTTTTACTTTGATGAAGGGGTTTTGATGCTGAGTTTTCATGCTCTGGCATGTGGGAAGGGACGTTAGTAACATTTTGGCTTTTGTGGCGCCTAGGGTGTTACAGTTGGTATCAAAGCAGGCTTTAGATTCTTGGAAAAGTAAGGTTTAAAATGACACACTTGCACATGTAGGGTGGTTATGGGTTTGCTTATCATGCATGCCAATTGAGATTAAGGTGTTTTATTTTGCTTGATGTTCATGTTGTATATTGTTACTTTTGTTAATTATGATCAAGTGCAAGTGTTATTTGCTTGGTTTGTATCTTCTTTACTTGATCTTGCAATATATTGTACATGATTAAATATGATGATTTTATCCATGTTACTTTTCCCTTGCAAGTATATGTTTGTCTGAGTACCAGGATGTCCGTTCATACCTTTATGCTATTGTAGATTTGAATACTTGAGTGGCGAAGATGCTAAAATGTTTTATTTGTTTTTGTTGATATGAAACGATTTTGGAAACTCATAGTGTAGCTATAGTCTGGTAGTGTAGATGGGTAGAGTGGCGGCCCCCCATGATGCCTTTTTCTGCACTGCTAAGTGAGGATTGCCTGAGAGATAGGTTGCGACCCAACTATCCATATTCAAAGGAAATAGCAGAGTGACGGGTGGATTGGCCCCCATGCCGTGCACTCTAGCTATTCTCTCTTGACATATCGGATTGGTGGATTGTTGTGTGAATTGTCCTATCTGTTGGTGTTGCGATGTTTAAGCCTGAGCCTAGAATGGTCTAGGTGTTTTTACCATAGAGTACAAGGTAAACATTGTGCTGATCATAGAGGTGAGTTGAGAGGAGTACCTAAGTATAGTTCCAAGCGAGTTTGAGGGTTAGATGTGGTCATGTGCCTTCTGTGTACAACAGTCTTGATGTTTAATAGATTGTATCCATCCATGTGAGCTTGCGTTTTGTAACTAGGGTGAAGTGTTTGCATGAAGTCATGGTTTTGTTGTGTTCTATTACAAGAGTATTTTGTTCTAGTTGCCTTATGTCTAGGTGTGGCAGAACCTTCTAAATTATAGGGCCCACATGCACTTGTCATTGTTCGATGACCTTTGACATCTGTGCATATGTTTCCGATAACTTAAGAAGACTGTCGGGTGTCCTCGGGGAACCCCGAATCATCCATGATTTCCGAGTAGGATCACGTTACAGAGTCATTGTAGTATTACAAAATTTATTCAAATATCTACACCAGAGTAAAAACAGCGGAAGTCTTACAATAACATAATTTACAAAATAGTAGTTTCAAACCTCATAACTAAGTTCGATGATTATTACAAAACAAAATAGTGGAGTGGCATTATAATATAATACAAAACACATAATGAAACTACCCTGCCCAAGGGCCACACATTTACTTCTCATCGTCGTCACAAGGAACAACCGTCATGCAGCACGATCCAAAACAGATCTGCTCATGAGCCTCACCTGCAACAAGGGGTCAACGAACCCTGAGTACAAAAGTACTCAACAAGACTTAACCGAAATAAAACTGATAGAACTCAGGAGTGCCGGCTCATGGGATTCAAGGTATGGCTTTAACAATAATCAAAGTTCTTTTGTGTAAAAGCTCTTTAACAAAATTCTTTATTTCAACAGTTAAAACTTCATAAAATCATATACGAAGATGACACGATCTGTAATGAGATCATGAAACTTCATATCCAACACCTTCACAAACCATTCTCAAGTTCTAGTTATTAATACTACGATGATGAATAGTGAGTTGAGTCTCCATAACCGAGGAGCAACGATGATTCGAACCGATTAAGCCCAGCTGGGGATTCCAGACCACACGACATATGCAGGTCCCCGACCTACATATACTAACCTACTCTTGGATCCTCTAAAACAAGAATGGGTCCGCGCCACCCGAGAATACAGTACTCCACCATTCTAGCCCATGGCCACGTGGGTACAAGCTACTCTCGCCATCTCTCCACTCCTAGTGCGCGAGTAGCCATTCTCATAATAGAATAGCCGAGTAAAGGCTTACCGGAGTATGTGGTTAGTACTACAAAGTCTCACCTCATGCAATTCAACAACGGTACGGACCTTAATCGACACAGACAGAAAGGACCCGCTCACAAGACCTCCATGTCTTGTGGCTCACACACACCGAGTCCGCCCGGCCTAGATTTATTACTCCACATTCTCATATCACATGATAACATAAGTAACCAAGGTTTTATTTAAAACTTGCAGGTGACAGGTAATCACCCGACTTTCATCGTTCTAAGCATAGCTAAGCAAAACTAGGCATATACGAATTTAAAATTGATAATATGGTAAATATGGAATAACAAGGTTGGTAATGTACCAATTTGGTTTTCACTTGACTCCTAATCACTTAATGCAGTAAAAAGAAGCAAAAGCGAAATCAATTTGTAAAACACAAGGTAAGGTTGTATGCATTCGGGGCTTGCCTTCGTTGATGGAAAAGTCTGGTTCCTGCGACGTTTCACAAGTATTCGATCCGACCTCAACAGATGGATTAACCTCCTGTGCAACTTGATTAACTACTACGTGTTCACCTTCGTTCACTACACGTAGTAACAGTGCCATGTTTAACATGATGCGGAATACGAAACATGATGCTCGATGATGGATGCAAAAATTAACAATTTGAATACAACTTTCCTTTGTGGTACAGTTACAAGTCAAACTAACCAAATCTTTTTTGTACTACTTACATCAATTGCCAAGGATCATTACCAACTAATGACCCAAGGACATCACTCAATCAAAAATGCAAACAAAACCTAAATCACTAAAGGTTACTATTTGCTTTTATGAATTAATTAATTAATTAAGAATTATGAAATAAATCAACTTGTTCCAATTGACCTCAAAATTTTTGTAAATGTTCATTACATGATAAGTAAGTGACAAAACAAATTTCATAATTTTTGGACAATTAAATAAGCCTAGAAAAATCATGGAAATCCATTTATTAATAAATTGAGCAATTTTCATCACATTTAAAAAGTACTGAAAAACATTATTTCATATTTTTCTTAAATATCGTACATCACAAAGAAGTCACACAAAAAATTTCATAATTTTTGGAGCTCTAAATAAATCTACACAAAAATAACAAAAACAGACACTATTCATTCAAATCTGAAAATAGAAAAATCCATTTTGAACACTGAGTCGCTGACAACCCGACCCCACCTGTCATCTTCTACCTCTGGCTTTGACCGCGACGGCGACGGCGCTGACCGATGATTCCCTGTCACCGATGAGACTAATGGCGAAGGCAACTGCACCAACATACTCCCCACGACTAAGTGCACCTACTGACGCCCTTAGTTGCATCGATTGCGGCATGAAATGAGCACGGTACCGGCCATGACAGACACGGCGGCTCGGCGGCGTTACGCTGGTGAAACAAGGCCGGTAGCGACTAAACAAATGGCCTAGAAAGACTCAGGGGCTCACCCCGATCACGCTGGAGTCGATGACTGAGCCGGAGGACCAACGGAGAGATGGGTCGACATTCACAGCAACCACGGCGGAGCAAGCCACGACGACGGCGATGTTTCGGCTACTGCGGTGCACAAAACGGTTAATCAACCAGGCACAAAGCACCACGGCATCACGAAGAAGCTGAAACAAGGCTCCACAAGGTCAGAGGCTCATCGTAGAGCGCTGGCCACGACGGCGCTGCCACGACGGAGATGTTGCCGGCCGCGAGGAAGAAGAGCGTGGTCAGCGAGTTCTCGGCGAAATCAGTCGACCACAGTTGGCTGGGTGGATGCGTAAGAAGGAGACGGAGCTAGAACTGGCTTTAGCTGTGATGGTGGAGCACTACCGCAACGGTGCGAGCTCGCCGGAGATGTGTAAGGCCGACAGAAAAACAGAGCAAGGGAAAAAGAAGAACGGCGACTGCTCCAGAGCTTTATAGGACGGCCAAGGAAGAAAGGAGAAGCCACGGCGGAGTCTTTCCCACGCCAGCGCGAAGCCAAGGCCGCCACATGTGCGCCTGGAACGCCGAAGACGGTCACCGGCCATGTAGCAAGAGCGGTGAACACTGTTCATCAATATTACAGAATTACCATCCAGTTTGAAACTCAAATTACTCCCAAATTTTTGTAACAACTCAAAAATCTCCAAAAATAAAAGTTGTTCAAAATCAAAAGTTCTACAACTTTGCTTTTATAACCACCCCCAAATTCGGTCTAGATTTTGAAATGAACTTTTGAATTCGAATAGGGGAAATTTAACGAATTACGCCTTTTCGAATTACTCCAAATTTTTCATAACAACTTTGAAAACTCCAAAAACAAACTTTGTATAACTTGTCAAGGTCTATACTTTTGCTTTTGGGCTCAACCCCAAAATATTCTTAGATTTTGAAATGAGTTTTCAGGGTAGGATTTAAATGCTAAAAATCAGGGTTTTCTCGAAAATTTAAAAATCCAAGCAAACTTTGAACTTGAGTCAAACAATACAATTCAACACATACCACATAAATATAAACTTGTTTTAGTGTATGCATCTCAAAGTTTTCACCAAATGCTAAATGCTTTGCAATGCGTATGATGACATGTTAGGTTTTAGTATTTAAACACCTGGGGTGTTACAATCCTTCCCCCTAAAAGAAATCTCGCCCCGAGATTCAAAGCCATAGAGTAAGTAATGGAAAAGGAAATGTGTTGCGAGAACACATACAAGATCTATCCATAAAACAGTTGAGGTCCCTATATAACACACAATTTGTATCAACCTAGCTTAACTAACATTATTCTATATTGCTGCAAGAAACTCTGGAAATTTTTCTAACAAGTAATCTTCGGATTCCCAAGTAGCTTCTTCTTCTGAATGTTGATTCCATTGTATTTTGTATAACTTGATTATCCATCTTCGAGTAACACGATCTTTCTGATCCAAAACTTGGATAGGATATTCGGAATAAGTCAAATCTGGTTCAAGTTCCACTCCTTCACCCTCAACATTCTGCTCAGGCACTCGGAGACACTTCTTCAATTGAGAAACATGGAACACATCATGCACAGCTGCGAGATGTTCAAGTAATTTCAAACGATATGCCACTTTTCCATACCTCTCCAAAATTTGATATGGTCCAATATATCGAGGTGCCAACTTTCCTTTAACACCAAAACGGGTAACTCCCTTCATTGGTGATACTTTCAGATATACAAAATCTCCTTTGTTAAATACCAATGGTCTCCGTCTTCTATCCGCATAACTCTTTTGGCAGGACTGAGCTATCTTCATATTACTTTGTATTTGCTTGACCTTGTCTTCTGTTTCTTTCACATGGTCAACCCCAAAGAATCTTCTTTCTCCAGGCTCAGACCAACTCAGTGATGTTCTGCATCTACGACCATAGAGTGCTTCAAATGGAGCCATTCCAATGCTTTCCTGATAACTATTGTTGTATGAGAACTCAGCCAAAGGCAGACATTCATCCCACTTTTTGGAATAGTTAAGAACACAACATCTTAACATATCTTCAAGTACTTGATTGACTCTTTCAGTCTGACCATCAGTCTGGGGATGATAAGTTGTACTATATAGAAGCTTGGTACCTAACGAAGCATGTAAGTGTTTCCAAAAGCTGGAGACAAACTGTGTACCCCTATCTAACACTATAGTCTTTGGTACACCATGTAAGCTCATGATTCTTGCTAAGTACATCTTGGCATATTGGATCATAGGATATATAGTCTTGACAGGAAGAAAATATGCTGACTTAGTGAGTCAATCTACAATAACCCATACTAAGTCAAATCCCTTTGATGTCTTGGGTAGACCAACAATAAAGTCCATACTTATGTCCTCCCACTTCCAAGATGGAATAGGTAATGGTTGTAATTCACTAGCAGACCTCAAATGTATAGCTTTCACCTTTTGACAAGTATCACACTTTGCTATATATCTAACAATCTCTATTTTCATTTTAGTCCACCAAAATCTTTGATTCAAATCATGGTACATCTTGTTGCTTCCTGGATGGATAGATAACCTAGTAGCATGTGCCTCTTCTAGAATTGACTGCCGCAACTCAGGAACTTTTGGTACCACCAGGCGATCCTTGAACCATAGCACACCTTCATCATCTATGCTAAATCATTCCGCTTTTCCATTCTTGACTCTTTCCTTGATATGGGCTATACCCTTGTTTTCCTTCTGAGCAGCAATAACTTGATCTCGTATAGTGGCTTCAACGATTATGTTGGTCAAGCTACCTTGTTGAATTACTTCTACATTCAATTTCTCCATTTCTTGACATAAAGCCAAACCCATTGTTCTCACTGCCAGACAATGGCAATAACTTTTGCGACTGAGAGCATCTGCAACCACATTTGCTTTACCAGGGTGATAATGTACTTCTAAGTCATAATCCTTAATCAGTTCTAACCATCTTCTTTGTCGCATGTTCAATTCTAACTGAGTAAAGATATACTTTAAGCTCTTGTGGTCTGTATACATATGGCACGTATTACCAAGCAGGTAATGCCGCCAAATCTTCAGAGCATGAACCACAGCTGCTAACTCCAGATCATGAGTCGGATAGTGTTCTTCATGTTGCTTAAGTTGCCTGGATGCATAAGCAATGACTCGGCCTTCTTGCATCAACACACATCCAATACCAATACCTGAAGCATCACAATAAACATCAAACGACTTCTCGATATCAGGTTGGGCTAATACTAGTGCAGTAGTCAACAATCTTTTCAAAGTCTGGAAAGCCTCTTCACAATCAGATGACCAGACAAACTTGACTTGGTTCTTTAACAATTTAGTTATGGACTTTGATACTTTAGAGAAATCTGGAATAAACCGATGGTAATACCCTGCCAAACCCAGAAAACTTCAAACTTGATGAACTATGGTTGGCAGTTTCTAATCAAGCACATCCTTCACTTTGCTTGGATCAACTACAATGCCTTTAGCTAACAAGACATGTCCAAGAAATTGTACTTCCTTAAGCCAGAAATCACATTTGCTGAACTTGGCATATAGTTGATGTTCTCTCAAGCGGGTCAGAATAATTCTGAGATGTTCTGCATGTTCTTTCTTATTCTTGGAATATACTAGGATGTCATCAATAAACACCACTACAAACTTGTCTAGCTCAGGCATGAATACTGAATTCATCAGATACATGAAATGAGCTGGAGCATTTGTCAAACCAAAAGACATTACCAAGTATTCATATAATCCATATCTTGTGGTAAATGCCGTTTTGGGAATATCTCCAGGCTTTATCTTGATTTGGGGATATCCTGACCTCAAATCTATCTTGGAGAAAACTTTGGCTCCGGCCAATTGATCAAAAAGTAGATCTATCCGAGGTAAGGGATACTTATTCTTGATGGTCACTTCATTCAATGGACGATAGTCGACACATAACCTCAGGGTCTCATCTTTCTTTTTCACAAAAATTGCCGGACATCCCCAAGGTGATGAACTAGGTTGGATAAACCCCTTCTCAATTAATTCTTGTAACTAAGTCTTCAACTCAGCCAATTCCTTAGGTGGCATCCTATAAGCTCTCTGAGAAATCAGAGCTGTTCCAGGTTGCAACTCTATGTTAAACTGTACATCCCTATCAGGTGGTAGACTGGGTAAATCTTCAGGAAACACATCCGAAAATTCACACACTACCGGAATATCTCTAATTTCTTTGACAGTAGTTGCACAAATCTTGCCCACTGATCTTCTTAAGGTTGGAAGTTGGATGAGAAGTTGAGAAGTACTATTAGGCAAACTTACCCTTAAAGTTCTATTCAAAGCATCTATTACAGCCTTATGCTGATACATCCAATTCATTCCCAAGATTACATCTATATCCTGATCCTTAAGGATAATCATGGTAGTGGGAAAAATATGCCCACCCAGGTTTACGGGTACCTGGTATACCATTTTCTTAGTACACAGACGTCCCTCGGGTGACTGTATAAAGAAACTTTCCTTTGTTGCCCCAATTGAAATTTCATACTTCACGACAAATGTTCTATTGATGAATGAATGCGATGCGCCAGAATAAAAAAGTATAACTGCAGGGCAATTGGCAACAGGAAACATACCCATCATCACTGGTTCCCCTTCTGGAATTTCTCCAGCTTGAATATAGAACACCTGTCCTGTCTTTCTCTCATCTTTGCCCTTCTGAGCATTCTGATTGGGGTTCTTGTTTGGTGCCTGACCCAGTTGTTGATTGGCAGGGGCCTTCTAATAATTTTGATTAGCCTACCTAGGATATGGACATTCCCTAGAGAAATGACTAGTCCTTCCACAATTGTAACACGGATAATTGTGACCCTAGGACATTGGAGCATTGCCACCAGGAGCATTGGTCGACTATGAATTTGGGTAGGTTATAGCAGGACGGACATTTGACTGTTGCCCGGCTTGAGACTGCGGCGGACGATAAGGAGGACGATTATGATGTACTGGATGATAAATCACCCTCTGCCTCTTCTGATTTCCCCCCAAAAGATCCAGACGGCATACTCTTTTTCTTTTTGAGCTCCTTATGCTGCCAATACTTTGCCTCTAAAGCAATTGCAATATTTACTGCCTCATGATAAGTGACATTAGTACAAGTTGTCATCATTGTCTGCAGCTTGGTATTCTGACCTCTCATAAACCACCTCTTCTTCTTGGCATCCGTATTGACATGTTCAGATGCATATTGTGACAGATGATTGAATCTTCCCACATACTGCATCACTGTTTGATCTCCTTGCTTCAAAGCAAGGAATTCATCTAGCTTCATAGCCATAACTCCTTCAGGGATATAATGGGCTCTAAAGGCAGTACGGAACTCAGCCCAAGTTATTGGAATGCCAGCTGGTTGCATAGCCACTAAGTTTGCCCACCAAGCACTTGCTGCTCCTCTAAGTTGCTGAGTGGCAAACGCAGGTTTCTGATACTCCATGCATGGAATAAGATCAAATTTCTGCTCCATGGTTCAAAGCCAGTCATCAGCCTCCAATGGTTCATCTGCCTTGGTGAACACCGGTGGTCTTGTGTCTATAAAATCAACATATGTAGCCTCCTGTCTGTTATGGTGGTGACCACGGTTTCCGTGTATCTAATTCTGATTACTCTGAGCTATCTCATGAAGCAAACGAGAATTTTTGGCCGTCACATTAACAAGTGCGGTTATAGCATCAGCCAGATTTGTTGGAACTGGTGGCTGATCTAGAATACCATCCTCATCTTGTGAAGTTCTAGGAATATACGAACCCCGCGTACGACGCATCTGCTCATAACAAACCAAACTTTATTCACAAGTCTTTATTGAATTGCACCAAAGCTTACTCCAGACACATTACATAGGGTTTACTAATATAAACACAAACCCGCGAGTACCAAAACAAGACTACATAACTTAACTAGAATTAACTATTATACAACTCTACTCCTTTCCTTGATTACTTCAAACTTCAGGCTCGGTATCCATTCCGAAATTATTACCGCCTTCATCATCACTTTCATTGATCATTACTAATTCTTTAGGATCATCTTCTTCTTCTGATTCATCATCATCGGCAAGGATGACACCGGGGTCCATTGCATTAGCTTAGGGTTCATAATTTGGATTTAGTAGATTGCTAAGCCTATGAACTTCCTCATGTAGATAGGTATTATGTTCTTCTAAATCTTCTACATAGAATTCTAGCTCATGAGTTCTAGCTCTAGCTACATTTTCCCTATGCCATGCTTCATTCCTTCCCTCCACCGTATGAACTAACATGCTTTCGCAGTTCCTGTGCGTGGTGGTGAGACGCCTCAATTGATCCTGTAATTCTCCTACCTGTATAGCATCCAAAGCCCTATCTCTAGTAGCTTGTGCTAATTCTGCAGAAATCCTCTGTATCTCTGCCTAGGGATCAGGCCTAGAGCTGCTACTGCTAGCACCGTCATTCCTAGGGGCAAGTTGGTGACGAGGAACTCCTTTGAGTCCAGTGGACTTATGGGGCGTCATCTTGGTATGAGCCATACTGTAGGAAGCCAATTTAATCCAAGTAAGATCATTTGATCAAAGTCTAAAGAGCAGCTATGATGGATTACATTACTCAAACCAGACTCACTACTCAACTCTAGACTCAGAGGTGAAGGAAGTAACTAGTAAATTAATCATGATGCATGAATCGTTCTTACGAACAAAAACATCAAAGTTTATAATGCACATAAACAACATTTGTTTTTATATAGGGCATAGTAAGATTACTACTCCACCACATAAAACCTTTTTAATCAAATAAGGAATGGTGAGAAAGAAATAAGATAAGTCAGAAGCAATTTGGACCAAATTAACAAGTTATATATATTTGTCCCAAATTATTTTGAAGTTTTTTGTAAAACAATACAACAAAGACTTTGTAACGATCGCTCCGATACCATTCTGTGGCAGAACCTCCTAAATTATAGGGCCCACCGACCTTTGACATCTGTGCATATGTTTTCGGTAACTTAAGAAGACTGTTGGGTGTCCTCGGGGAACCCCGAATCATCCATAATTTCCGAGCAGGATCATGTTACAGAGTCATTGCAGTATTACAACAGTTATTCAAATATCTACACCAGAGTAAAAACAACGAAAGTCTTACAATAACATAATTTATAAAACGGTAGTTTCAAACCTCATAACTAAGTTTGATGATTATTACAAAACGAAATAGTGGAGTGGCATTATAATATAATACAAAACACACAATGAAACTGCCCTGCCCAAGGGCCACACATTTACTTCTCATCGTCATCACAAGGAACAACCGTCATGCAGCATGATCCAAAACAGATCTGCTCATGAGCCTCACTTGCAATAAGGGGTCAATGAACCCTGAGTACAAAAGTACTCAACAAGACTTAACCGAAATAAAACTGATAGAACTCAGGAATGTCGGCTCATGGGATTCAAGGTATGGCTTTAACAATAATCAAAGTTCTTTTGCGTAAAAGCTCTTTAACAAAATTCTTTATTTCAACAGTTAAAACTTCATAAAATCATATACGAAGATGACACGATCCGTAATGAGATCATGAAACTTCATATCCAACACCTTCACAAACCATTCTCAAGTTCCAGTTATTAATACTACGATGATGAATAGTGAGTTGAGTCTCCATAACCGAGGAGCAACGACGATTCGAACCGATTAAGCCCAGCTAGGGATTCCAGACAACACGACATATGCAGGTCCCCGACCTACATATACCAACCTACTCTTGGATCCTCTAAAACAAGAATGGGTCCGCGCCACCCGAGAATACAGTACTCCACCATTCCAGCCCATGGCCATGTGGGTACAAGCTACTCTCGCCATCTCTCCACTCCCACTGCGCGAGTAGCCATTCTCATAATAGAATAGCCGAGTAAAGGCTTACCGGAGTATGTGGTTAGTACTACAAAGTCTCACCTCATGCAATTCAACAACGGTACGGACCTTAATCGACATAGACGGAAAGGACCCGCTCACAAGACCTCCATGTCTTGTGGCTCACACACCGAGTCCGCTCGGTCTAGATTTATTACTCCACATTCCCATATCACATGATAACATAAGTAACCAAGGTTCCATTTGAAACTTGCAGGTGGCAGGTAATCACCCGACTTTCATCGTTCTAAGCATAGCTAAGCAAAACTAGGCATATACGAATTTAAAACTGGTAATATGGTAAATATGAAATAACAAGGTTGGTAATGTACCAATTTGGTTTTCACTTGACTCCTGATCACTTAATGCAGTAAAAAGAAGCAAAAGCGAAATCAATTTGTAAAATACAAGGTAAGGTTGTATGCATCCGGGGCTTGCCTTCGTTGACGGAAAAGTCTGGTTCCTGCGACGTTTCACAAGTATTCGATCCGACCTCAACAGACGGATTAACCTCCTGCGCAACTTGATTAACTACTACGTGTTCACCTTCGTTCACTACACGTAGTAACAGTGCCATGTTTAACATGATGCGGAATACGAAACATGATGCTCGATGATGGATGCAAAAATTAACAATTTGAATACAACTTTCCTTCGTGGTACAGTTACAAGTCAAACTAACCAAATCTTTTTCGTACTACTTACATCAATTGCCAAGGATCATTACCAACTAATGACCCAAGGACATCACTCAATCAAAAATGCAAACAAAACCTAAATCACTAAAGGTTACTATTTGCTTTTATGAATTAATTAATTAATTAAGAATTATGAAATAAATCAACTTGTTCCAATTGACCTCAAAATTTTTGTAAATGTTCATTACATGATAAGTAAGTGACAAAACAAATTTCATAATTTTTGGACAATTAAATAAGCCTAGAAAAATCATGGAAATCCATTTATTAATAAATTGAGTAATTTTCATCACATTTAAAATGTACTGAAAAACATTATTTCATATTTTTCTTAAATATCGTACATCACAAAGAAGTCACACAAAAAATTTCATAATTTTTGGAGCTCTAAATAAATCTACACAAAAATAACAAAAACAGACACTATTCATTCAAATCTGAAAATAGAAAAATCCATTTTGAACACTGAGTCGCTGACAACCCGACCCCACATGTCATCTTCTACCTCTGGCTTTGACCGCGACGGCGACGGCGCTGACCGATGATTCCCCGTCGCCGATGAGACTAATGGCGAAGGCAACTGCACCAACATACTCCCCACGACTAAGTGCACCTACTAACGCCCTTAGTTGCATCGATTGCGGCATGAAATGAGCACGGTACCGGCCATGACAGACACGGCGGCTCGGCGGCGTTATGCTGGTGAAACAAGGCCGGTAGCGACTAAACAAATGGCCTAGAAAGACTCAGGGGCTCACCCCGATCACGCTGGAGTCGATGACTGAGCCGGAGGACCAACGGAGAGATGGGTCGACATTCACAGCAACCACGGCGGAGCAAGCCACGACGACGGCGATGTTTCGGCTACTGCGGTGCACAAAACGGTTAATCAACCAGGCACAAAGCACCATGGCATCACAAAGAAGCTGAAACAAGGCTCCACAAGGTCAGAGGCTCATCGTAGAGCGCTGGCCACGACGGCGCTGCCACGACGGAGATGTTGCCGGCCGCGAGGAAGAAGAGCGTGGTCAGCGAGTTCTCGGCGAAATCAGTCGACCACAGTTGGCTGGGTGGATGCGCAAGAAGGAGACGGAGCTAGAACTGGCTTTAGCTGTGATGGTGGAGCACTACCGCAACGGTGCGAGCTCGCCGGAGATGTGTAAGGCCGACGGAAAAACAGAGCAAGGGAAAAAGAAGAACGGCGACTGCTCCAGAGCTTTATAGGACGGCCAAGGAAGAAAGGAGAAGCCACGGCGGAGTCTTTCCCACGCCAGCGCGAAGCCAAGGCCGCCACACGTGCGCCTGGAACGCCGAAGACGGTCACCGGCCATGTAGCAAGAGCGGTGAACACTGTTCATCAATATTACAGAATTGCCATCCAGTTTGAAACTCAAATTACTCCCAAATTTTTGTAACAACTCAAAAATCTCCAAAAATAAAAGTTGTTCAAAATCAAAAGTTCTACAACTTTGCTTTTATAACCACCCCCAAATTCGGTCTAGATTTTGAAATGAACTTTTGAATTCGAATAGGGGAAATTTAACGAATTACGCCTTTTCGAATTACTCCAAATTTTTCATAACAACTTTGAAAACTCCAAAAACAAACTTTGTATAACTTGTCAAGGTCTATACTTTTGCTTTTGGGCTCAACCCCAAAATATTCTTAGATTTTGAAATGAGTTTTCAGGGTAGGATTTAAATGCTGAAAATCAGGGTTTTCTCGAAAATTTAAAAATCCAAGCAAACTTTGAACTTGAGTCAAACAATACAATTCAACACATACCACATAAATATAAACTTGTTTTAGTGTATGCATCTCAAAGTTTTCACCAAATGCTAAATGCTTTGCAATGCGTATGATGACATGTCAGGTTTTAGTATTTAAACACCCGGGGTGTTACACTATGCCTTGGTTTTGAGTATGTTTTTGGTTAACTAAGTGGAGTAGTCCATAAGCTCTAGAAATCATATTTGTTTGCTAGTGCATAAATAGAAAGGTGGAGGAGTTGGTTGAATTAAGCCTTATGTTTTATTTTAGTGAGTCTGTCATGATTAACATGATGTTTTAGTTCTTCAAAGACGCGAAGTTGTCTTGTCTCATCCATTAGTCATGGGTGTTGTCCGGCTGCTCACTTAACTAATTTCATTCTCTAAACATGATATATCATTTTCAACTTGTGTACATTCCTTAGTGGGTTTCTTTATCACACATGATCCCTTAGGCGTTGGCGTTGATTGGTTGCTTATTTTACTGTTTTCTTTCTTTAAATTTGTGATATATGATTTCCATCTTGTGTGCTTTCATTTGGTGAATATGCCCACTTGTGCGGTAATGGTGGTTTTGGCTTTATGTTTCTACAAGTAATTTTAACTTGAGTGGTATCTTGGTCAATCTGGCTATGACAAGTTCTAGGCGATGTAAGTTCCAGGTGTATGTCCCCAACCTTTTCCTTATAGATCCAAGTTTGTCGTTGTAATGTTCAAGTCTAAATAATTGAATATCTAAGTCATCGTTAGGTCAGATCAATCGCTACACATAATTCTGGATTTTTAGATTGAGCAGTACGGGTTGGTTGTGGCTTTTGGTTTTGTTAGAGGCCAAATTTGCGAAACCTATGAATACAAAAGTTATAGAGTTTTCCTAGATACGTCTGCTCGTAAAATTTCATGATTTTTTGCAATGTAGTTTAGGAGTTATGTTTTTTTTAAGTGTGGCGGTTGCTACTTCAAAGATGTTCTAAACAATAGTAGATTGATTCAGTTTTTGACGATGTTAATGGTCAAACTAGTTTCTCAAATGAATACCAAAATTGTAGAGGTTTTTAATATTTTTCCAACGGTGCATAATACACTGTTATATCTAAAATATAACTTTAGATCTATACTTTTGAAGTGGGTTGTTAGTTTCTGCTGGCAGATTCTGTGTTCGATATTACTACCTTGATTAGGACATCTTGATGACTTTTTATCGAAAGTGTCTATAGAATGAAACTATTATATAACACAGTTCTCCATGATCTGGTAAAGTTTGATAACTATTAGACAAATGGTTTAATAGATATCAATATTCAACCAATGGCTATTAGAATTTAGGGTAGATTTCATTGTCTGAATTCAACTGAAGTTTAGGCATGCTTAAGTTCAGAATAAAAATAGTGTGTCTTCATGAAAGCTGTAGACCTTGTTTTGTAGTTTTTGAATATGTATTTATTTACTATCATTGCTTTTGTATATTTAAAGACACATAAATATCAAAAAATTATGCTACTGTTAGCCAAAAATAGTGCTGATAGTTTTGTTTTGCTCAATGGGTTGGAGTGTAGTGATGCTTTACTTGTTATTCATATATGTTTGTGCTTGTTCCTATAAGGCAAAGACAAACTTGTAGGTTGGATCAAGGTTTCTCTTTGTTGTGTTTGTCTGGCAAGTTGGTCAAGCTTGATATAGTGTTTGTCACTATGGAGACTAGCTAAGGTTACACCTGACCCTTTGATGTATGCATCTTTTAAGAGTTTGGTAGCCATGCCAGTCGATCTCATTCCATGAGAAAAAGTTTTGAGGTGAAAGGAAGCAAATGTGTTGTCTTCGCTCATAGATGGATGCATAGTCTACGGTGTATAAAGAAAAACTAGTTTTGGCACGAATTTGTGCTTCATAGTTCATGGTGCCACTTCAAGCTACTAGCTCGTCTGAGGCAAATGTTGACCCATGGAGTCATGGATCATTATCTGATTGATGATTGTTCTAACCAGAAGTTTGGTAACGTCCTCTAGGACAATTAAGTGTGATGTATAGTCACTAAGTTGTAGTTGGTTGTTCCCTAGATGTTGCTTTATCAAGTAATTGGAGCTCGTAGGATGATAATGTCTAGCGCCTAGCTGGTTTATTCCATTGGAGCTTATGAAATTTCATAGTTTGTTTCTTTTATCAGGGAACGAAACATCCAATGGCTTTACCATTTTATCGAGGATGTCAGATGGCAGCTTTTTAGAAGGGCCACTTTAAGCTTGTCTTAGAAGTAAGCTATGTGTTTAAGGCACATTTGTGGCACACTTTGCCATGTTGTTCTTTGGTGTGGTAGGAAAGTTTGACAATTGTGGTGGATATTTACATGTTAGTTTGCTGTTGTCGGATGAGCCATAAAAAATATGAAAGTGTGGTGCTAGATTTTTTCTTCACCTCTTTGATATGGGAATGTCTTTATTGAGACCTTGAGTTTGAGTTCAAGCATTTACTGTTTATAGAGAATCTGAATTTTTGAGTTTATTGTTCTAGAGCATATGGGCGTCATTTCTTGGTGCTGGTGTTTTTGGTAGTGTTTTTTTTGTCTTTTCAATAGTGATTTCTCGCTTCATACATCGAGGTCTTGCCAAGCTACCAGGTAATTGTTGCTCTTGATAAGAGTATTATAATTTTTGTTTGCTTACAAGTAGAGGAATTCGAGGATGAATTCTTTTAAGGGGGTAGAATGTAACACCCAGAATACGTTTTGTGTGTTAGAAAATGCAAAGTGGTAAATGTATTGACAGGAGCTTTATTGAGTGGCAAAAAAATGTTTTTTGTCCATTACTCGGATGGACGATCAGAGACCATAGATGCGTAGAGCTCGTCAAACACATTTCGTTTGACTACTCATATGCGTCGTTTAGAGCTAAGATGAAAAGGCTATGATCATTGGAAGATGTAGGGAGAGAAAGAGTCACATGAACAGTAACTCGCCCCGCTCCCCTCTCACAGCCGTCCTCCCTTTTTTTCCCTCCTCATCACGTCATCTCCTTCCCCTCCACTATGGCATCACCTTATTCCCTCTAATCTCCCTCTCCAAAGGTGAAAGAAACTCTAAGGTGGATAGCAAAACAGATCGAGGGTGAAGAGAAGATCAAGGAGAGGTTCTAGATCGGTGGATTCCCCAACTTATTCTCACTGTTCTTGAAGAGGAAACCCTAGGTGAGGTTTGATCCGTTGCCATAGGACTTGATTTAAGGTGGATTTGTTGTGGTAAATCGTGGTAGGAAAGGATTAGGTGTGAAGTTTCAGTGTTAGACCTTGAATCCATGTTTTTATGCAGTTCTTAGAGCAAGCAGTTTATATTGTTTGACAGTTTTGGATATCTTAGAGGCTGAATTATGTTTTCAATTGGACTAAGAAGTTGTAGAGGACTCAAATATCTTTCCACGAAGTCCAAGTTCAAGATTTCAGGCCAAATGGTTTAGGAGATATGAAATTCTGAATTCTATTGTACAAGTCTGTCAAAAATTCAGAGCAGTTTAGATCTAACGCCTTTTACACCCTCTTACTTGCTGAATTGAAGATTTATATATGAACAAAAGTTGTATGTAATTTGATAAGCTTTCCAGAATGATAAAGAACATAATTTTTTATTAAGTATAACTCCATATACGAATTTTGGAAATTGGCAGTCCTGTTCAAAGCTTAACTACGTTGTGTTAGATGCCTTCTACTGCAAATCTTCATTATACGAAAGTCATAGAGAATGGAATTTTCTATGTTATGACATAATTTCAGAAGTTTTGGTTGGATGGTTTGGGAGATACGGTTTTTGTTTAAAATGTATATGCTATTAAAGACAGAACATGTCTATCAGTTTGTAGGCTGTTTGAAAAATAGTAGATTGCATAACTTGAACTTTGTTTGAATACCAAAATTGTAGCCTGTTCTGTGTAGATTCTTGTGGAGTACTTACTTGCTATCATTGCTATTGTGGTTTTAAAGATAAAAAATCACAAACAGCACTACTGTTGTTTTATCGGGGTCAAGTGGGGCTGTTTTTATCGGTTGTTGGTTTGAACGTAGAAACACTTCATATATTGTTTATGAGTGATATTTGGAGTATTTTTGCTGAGATCATTGTTCTAAAATAGGTGGTATGCTTATGGATCATTCTTAGCAAACATGATCCTCAATGAAGGCAAGTAAACGTAGCGGTGGTTTGCTACAGCTTGACATGATAATTATTCTACCTACACCCTGTCATAACATGAATGAAAGCAAGATGATATAACTAACTATGAAATCACTTATCCTTTAAAGTAATTTATATATGATTTTCATTGTTGAATCTTTTGTCTATTGTCTATCATCATGAGGTAAGTGTTATGTTTTATAATGGTGGATATATGTGGCATATGTGCTAAGTATTTATGCAGTTGCACTAGTTGCACCATATCATTGCATCATGTGCATTCTTGTCATGAGCATATGCATTTGAGCCAGGTCGGTGAGAAAGTCATATAACTATTCTAGAGTGCTCTTGAGGCAGGTCGGTGAGAAAGTTATATGACTATTCCGGAGTGCTCTTGTGGATTATGTCGTTGACCTATGGTCATGACCGTACTGGTACAACATTGTACGTTGCCCGAGGAGGGATATGATGCATCTTCATACCTTGTTGGGTATGATGGCAGTGGACATACATATGCATTGCATTTGCACACTTTGAACTTTGTTTATATTGAAGTTTTATGTTGGAATGAAATGAATATAAGGAGGATTGTTTCTATTTATATGAGGAGTATTGTTTCATTTATAATATGAAGAGTGTTGTCTTATTCATATGTGGTGGTCGTTCATTTATTTTATATCATATCCTTAATTTCTTTATGGAAATTTTATCGGATTAATAATCTTATCATGAACATTTTATTTATAATAATGACAAGTATTATTCTATGATTAAATTGATGTCTAATTAAATAGTAGTTTGAATGACATGTTCAGACAGTTTGCTTGTTGAGATTTATTCTCACCCCATTATATTTTTCAGGTGCTTGATTTGGATGCTTTGCTTGAAGGGAGGGAATGAGCGACACATCTTCACTGTTTCACACACTATTAGAGATAATAACGATGTTTTTGGCTTGCTATAATAAACTAGTTTATCAGTCATGGAGATCCTTCATGCTTTAAAAAATATAGCGGCAAAAATTATCTTAATCATAGTTTTGTTCTTGTCATTGCTTCTGTGTTTTACTTTGATGAAGGGGTTTTGATGCCGAGTTTTCATGCTTGGGAAGGGACGTTAGTAACATCTTGGGCTTCTGTGACACCTGGGGTGTTACACCAGAAGACGTCAAGTTGGCAAGGATTTGGGTTCCATTGAGTAAATACACCCTACTGGACAAGCTTGGTTCCTCTCTCTCTCTCTTAAAAAAATTGTGGCCAAGGTTGGTACTACTAGTAGTACTCAAACAGAATACGAAGATGGAGCCATGTAGTACTCCCTAGAGATTTCTTCCTTGCTTCCTCTATCGTCTTTTCGGACAAGGGCTCTGTTCGGCTAAGCTAAAATCGGCCTGCTGGGCTGGTTTTGGCTGGGCTGATCAGCTATGGCAGAATTGCCTGAAATAACACGCTTGTGGAGGCGCTCGTCTTCCACTAGACACTAAGCACCTCGAAAGGGAGCTACATCAAACAGTTTCATCGAGCACACCCTAAGGGAGAACTCGAAACAATCCACGTTTTACATCTAGAATCCAATAACGAGTACAAGCTTACAATACTTAGTCTATTTCATACAACAAGAGTTCTTAAAAATTATTTATTACAATACCAGAGTTCAGAGTGCGATAATTAAACAGCGGAATGAAAATAAGTATCTAGCGGAAACAATACAAGGATCCATCTGTGCCCACCAGAAGAATCCTCCACACAAGAGCTACTCCTCAAGCTACACCTACAACAGGGGTAAAATAAACCCTGAGTACACAATGTACTCGCAAGACTTACCCCAACTAGTGAGAATAGTTTCCTTAGCTAACCATTCCAGGTAAGCACCTGCTCTACTTTTAAGCAAGGGTTGAGCCATCAAAACCATTTTACTATCTTTCATCTTCCAGTTCTTACTATGGTGCTAGACCATAGCCAAGTCATACCATCTCACAACGATTCATGAACCAATGTATCCTAGCTGGGTACCACAAAACACACGCCCTGTTTGTACCCTAGGCACAAACAAGACCAACCCATTCCACTCCTATCACATGGTCCAGGTCCCCGTCCAAACTTGGACTCCAAGTCCCCCACACTTGAGACCCAGTCTTAGTATGGTGCTTAGACCTCTACCTTTCCCCGCCTCCCATTCAGTTGGTCCAGAAAGAGCCAGAACCCACGATAAGAGCATAACGATCCTTTTCCTGCTCCCATAAGCAAGTATGTGCTCAGGATAATAAGTCTATGACCCTGACTACCATCCACAGCAACGGGCGGTCCTTAATCAACACTAACAGGGAAAATAGTGTAACCAAGCTAAGCCTATTGGCCGCAGGACACAACCTGTTACACACACCAATACCCATACCATATCCCTACCCTGTCTCCATTTTTCCTTTCATCATTTCATTATGAGAGTAATAATAATCACCTATTGTGAGTAACGGTAGGTTACCCACGCTATTGAAAACCTAAGAATAGCAGCTACTCGAAACCTATACTAGTAGGACTCATAGGACAGTTATATATATACATGTGGTTTTCATAGAATCATATAACGTAAATGCACATCACACATATATATATTCAGTGATTATAAAAAATAAGGGTTATGCACCGGGGACTTGCCTTGGGCTGGTGCGGTGTCAGCTGAGTCAGTCAGTGGTGGCTCTAGAACCTCCTCCTACACGAGAATCTCCTCCTCATACTCCTCGACGATCTCCTTGAACTCATGATCACCAGTGGTCATGATCTCCGCCAACTCGTTCTCTACATGCATACGATAGTGATGCAACACTTAGCATTTATGCAACAACTCTTAAAAAAAGAATACGCATACTAAGCTACTAAGCTAGCTCTAATGACTAAGGTGCTAAGCTAACTATCATCTTTACCAAGCAAAGTGTTGGGTTCAACTAACAAACATCTAGCATTACAAATGAAGGATATATCTTTATTTCAACTAATGATTTAATACATATTGAAACAAAGAGCATTTAACTACCCTAATGCTTAGTCTATTCTAAAGCTACAAAAATTACAGTGAGCACATAATAATACCACGATGCTACTATAAAATTTTTAGGGCTAAAGCTATCACCAATTTACCACAAAAAATTCCTATAACATTTAACCTAATAATATTGAGCACTCTCAAATGATTTAATATCTCCTGGTATCAACATGTATATATATGAACTAAATACACTAACAAATAGAGCACAATTTTAGGAACCTAACAAAATTCGTTTCACAATTTTTGGACACCTACATGATTTTATATGATTTATAAAAGATTAGCTCAAAAATTAAATTAGAAAACTATTTCTAATTCCTTATGAAAAAGAAAAATGAATTCTCCCGCGCGGCCCACAACCGCGGACCACACGACGCAGCGTGCGCGAGCACGCGGCGGCCCATAGTGCGGCCCACGTGAGACGGCCCATGCAGAGACGACCCGTGCCGAGGAAAGCCTGTGCGCATCGACGACTTTGCAAAAGAGACCTCAAACTTCTTCCAAATTACAAATAAGTCCTAACACTATTTCCCCCTCTCAGAACTTCTCACTTAACCCCTAGCCTTTTCCTAATTCACCCACACGCACCCCCGATGACTCAGTGCATGGCGGCGTGGCGAGCGATGGCACTAGGCGCTTACGCCGGCCACCTGGGACCTACACGGGCCCACCTAACAGGCCGATCACCATCTCTGACCCGAGTGGCTACGCTAAGCAGTGGTGCAGGGTGACACGCCTGGCTTGGGAAGGGTGCAGCAGCGCGTGGCCATCCGTGATGGCAATGCTACTATTCTGGTGGGCTGGGGTAGCTACAAGCCTAATTGGTTAGCATGTGAGCATCAGGAGGCTATCCTAGACTAGTCCGAGGTGATAGTTGGGGCGAAGGATGGTGGAGAAGGGCTGACCACATGCGGCCGAGCCATGCGATGGTGCACCACAGCAGAACGGTCATGTTAGCGATGACAGGGAGGTAGTAGTGGTTCGACTAAGGCACGCAGGGTGGAGAGGGAGGTAAGGTGATGCTGGTGGTGCAAGTGAATTAGCTTGGGAGATATGGTAGGAGGGTTGCTGACATCCACGGTCGGACGCGGCCTTATCAGCACAGCGACGGGGAAACTCCAAAATTGGAGCTTGGTCGTGCTTGCTTCAAAGCTAGGTGGGGTCAGGCAGCGAGAGGTAATGATGGTAAAGCCGTGGATGCGCTGAATTGAATGGAGGTGATCATTCGCTGGGTAAATTGGATGGTGTGGCTCATGGCGACAACAGAGGGAGAAAGAAAGAAAGAGAGAGAGACGGGGCACAGTAGGTGGGCTCGGCTCGACCTTGCCTTGGCGGGATGCGGTCGGCGAGATCTTGGACACCCACACGTAGGCGCAAGCAGACAGGCACGCACGTTCATGACTGGCATGGCCCGCGCCGCAGTGTCTTAAATGACAAGGCAACGGTGAGCTCGGCCATGTGCGTGTGGTAGTGGCGGCCTTGAACTGGGTCGATAGTGGCTCAGAGATGCAGAGGGAGGCATGAACAAGATGGTGAGGCGACAGGACCGGCAGCGGCTGCGCCATGACGTGGGGCGGGCGGTAGTATGGCAGCACGACGGGGCTGGAGGTAGCACCGCCTAGCTGCGCAAGCAGCAGCAACAGCGGCTGAGCGCGCCAGGAGTCAGCGGCGGCCAGGCCACAGCCAGGCCCGAGCAGCCATGGCCGTCCGCTCGCAGCAGCGCACGCACGCACGACCAACGCGGTGATGCCGAGTGCTGGAGGGTGGTGACCACGCCCATGCGGCCAACTAGCCCGAGACTGTGTCGTGCATGAATTTTAAAGCACCCATAAAAACTAAACGATTGCTTCTAGAACTAAACCATCTTCATCGTACTCAATAGGCCATATGAGACTACCAAATCGAGCTATAACACTGCACCACCCCTTAACACAATCTCTCAAAATAATTTGCTAAACATAGCAATGTCTAACTATTGACAGACTTGGAATTTTGTTTAAGTTTTTGAACAGAACTTGATTTCAATTTGCAATTTCTGGGCTAGTAGAAATATTAGCTAGTAATATCATTTTTTGACATCAAGTATTTCACTGTCATCTACAAAGTTTGTACTTTAAACTTTATTTAAGTATCACACACATGTTCTATAGCATTCCTGTTCACTAAAAATTAGTTTTAAACCCTACTTAATATACATGAACTATTGAATCAACTTTCGTTTAATATTTTTATTGACCATTTTCAGTTACAAGAAATTTATCTACACATTCTATCACATGCATTAACACATAAACATGATGCTCAAGATATGTTTTAGTAAATGATTTAGGGTGTAACACCGAGGGTGTTACATCAGCCCATCCGTTCGGTAGCCTAGGTCTAGCCGATCGGCTGACCTAAAAGTCTACTGCCCGGTCGCATTCTGCTCCCTCCCTCATTTCGTTCCCTAGCTCGCCGTATGGCTAGGGTTTGCGCTCGCTCGCCCCTCATCCTCGTTTCTCCGCGCGGGCCGCGGCCGTCGTGAGCGCCGCTTCACCATGCCTGCCCCGATGACTGTCAGCGAATCCCTCCTGGCCCGCCTTCTTACACCGTGAGGGCATCCCCTCGCCGTCAACACCCTCCGCGGTGATCGTGAGCTCCGCATCCCTCACACAACCCACTGCCATCGACGCCTGTTCGCCACCAACAAGGTATCCCCGGATCCAAGGCCGCCGTCGTCACCTGCGTCTGGATCTGACCCCCACGTCCTCGTGTTGCAGGTTTACCCCGAGCGCCGACCACGGTTTTGCCTCCCAAGTCGCTGAAATCACTTGTTTTTCACAGTGCAATGCTCTCATTCGAACTATCACTGATGCTCTTTACTAACGTTGCAGCGATTTCCTGCATGTGCGAACCACTGTTGCTCAACGCTCCACACACTGGCAGCGTCCTCCACTTCATCGTGCTCTTTCACCTGAAGCCAGGCACTACAATCTCCGTTCAAAACGCGACAATCGTTTGTGCCATTGTCGACATGGATATGCGCTTCACATTTGTCGGTGCCGGAAGGGCGGGGTCGGTGCATGACATGTCGGTCCTAAGAGATTGTTGGGAGGAACCAAGCTTTCCGCATCCACCACACGGTTAGTGATTACTGGCATGCAATTGATGGACCAACTTTGTAGTTGCTTGGGCACAGAATTAAAACTAATTGTGCAATTGGTTGTTGTGTTGTAGGACACTACTATCTAGTGGATGCTGGATATGCGCAGGAGTATGGCTACATGGGTCCATACAAAAATACAAGGTACCATCTGGATGATTTCAGGGGCTTAGACCTTGAGACATTATCTCGACAGGAGAAATTTAACTTGACTCATTCGAGACTCCGCAATGTCGTCGAACGGACATTTGGGGTTCTGAAAGCCCGTTGGCACATTTTGGAAGGGGTACCTTACTGCGAGAGGGAAAAGCACTCGATGATGATTATATCATGCTTTGCAATGAACATTTTTTGTGGATGTGTGAGCATGGAGTTGGTTCACGTACGTACCCACTGTCCAGTTGGGTGCATCTCAATGCAAATAATAGTACGACAGCAATGAGGGAGTTCATATCTTTGGCTCTCTGGGGATAATGATTCAGCAAAGGTGATTTAATTTAACATGCAAAGTAGTTCAGTTAAAGATAGATGGACTGTGGTTTCAATTATATGTATGAGACTTGTTGGTGCATGCAGGCGAAGAAACGAAGACGAAGGTGTATGTGCAGCTGCAGGTTGCATGTGGACGTGTCGAGCTGAAAAGTGCATGACTTGTCTGTGCAGTTTGTTTAGTGGCTTGATGAAGGCTACAAGTTTTGTAAATGTTGCATGTATGCCTAACTGTATAACGTTGGAATGGTCCAATATGTAGATAGTGCTATGTTGTATTAATTTGTTGTATGGAATATTGAACTGGACTGTAATTTCTATTTATGCTTAGAACCTATTAAGGCATGTAAGAACTTGTATGTAAACTTGTCCAATATTCGAAGTTGAACTAGGTCCATGTTTGTAATGTATGAAACTTTTAGTAGTATTCATAAGTAACCATTATTAAACTTGTTTGTCAACTGTTGGATTGAAGTGGGGATTATTGAACTTGTAATGTATGAAACTAGGTCCTTGTTTGGCGCCAGAATTTAAATTGATTTAGTTACAACAGTTTCAAATTTGCGCCTTGTTTAGTTGGACCCCAAAGTCCAAAAGGTTGCTACAGTACCTGTCACATCGAATGTTTGCGGCCCGTGCATGGAGCATTAAATGTAGACGAAAAGAAAAACTAATTGCACAGTTTGGTGGGAAATTGCGAGACGAACGTTTTAAGCCTAATTAGTCAATGTTTGGACACTATTTGTCAAATAAAAACGAACATGCTACAGTAACCCCAAATTCCAAATTCCGCGAACTAAACAAGGGCTTGAATGACATTTAATGTTGCTGTGTCCAGCCATGGCTGGGCCGGCTGCTTTCTCGACTGAAACTGCCTCATTAAACACTATTGGCTGACCAGCAGTCCTGCCAGCTCAGCCAAAACAATAGCAGTCGAACGGGTTCAAGGTAGTACATACTACTCTAGCAATTACTACTAGCTGGCGCTGAAATGCTATACGATCGGAATCGGACGACGTATGCGTGCGTACGGTGTACATACTGCTTTGAATACTCGCAGGACCTCCCAATCTATTCGGACTAAAAAACCAGACGGCCGGGCCGAGTCCGGGAACGTAAACAGATCGGCTTTGAAAGTTCAACGCGCAGCAGCCATGGGTGGCCGCGTAGCAGGCGAGACACGAGACGTGCAGGCGAGCCGGCAGCGGGCAGCCTTTTTGTCTGCGAGCACACGGTGGTGCCATGAATCCCTCTAGCCAGCCACGGAGCAACGGTGGGGCTGAGGGGCTCGAGCCCCCTATCAATCTTGGGTACTTGGAGTCGTCCCTAAGCTCTTTCTTAAAATTTTATGCATATATATATTAGGTAGGAGAGGTTAAGGTTAAGAAAAAATAAAAAGCCTCTATTCTTTGTTGGGCCAAAAGGGGAAATAGTTCAGTTGGTTAGAACTTAGATGCCCAAGCCGAATTGACGAAAAATGAAAGGAAACCATATCTCCCGTAAGCCGTAAGGGCGTAATGTCGTTCCCCTTCCCGTACAGGCGTACAGCCGAGGGCGGCGCGACTCAGTATCTCGTATCTCCCTTTCCCGAGCGGACGGCGCACGGCGCGACTCCTGGCCGCGAGTCCGCGACCCAGGCAGCTAGGCCTGAGGTCCTGAGTGCCGAATCGGCGACTCCCGAGACTCGGAGGCGGCGGCCTGCTTCTACGCGGCTCCTCGGCGGCTCCAGCACGCCGCACGCCCAGGCCCAGCACGCCTCAACGAGGGCCGAGGGGTGCGGGGCGGCAGGCGGCAGCAGCACAGCGTTGGGCGGCCGTGAGCAGGCTGTAGGCGCCAGGCGGCATAGTCCGCATCAGCGCCGCGGTGGGGAGCAGCGGCCAGGCGAGGAGCAGCCCAACAACGTCGGAGCAGGTGATTTTTTAATTATGAAATTAAGTCTGTGACTGTGATTGAACGATGGAATGTTTGACTCTTGATGGACCCAGGCGCTTTGGAGTACAGTCGAAGCATAGTCGGTTGGGGTGAGTTCGGGGTCACAGACCTAGGTCGTTTTGGAGGGCAGTCAAAGCGTAGCCGGATGGGGCGAGATTGGGGTCGCAGACCTAGGTGTTTTTTGAGCGCAGTCGAAGCATAGCTGGATGGGGCGACATCGGGGTCATAGACCCAGGTGTTTGGAGTGCTGTTGGAGCGTAACCGGATGGGGCGAGTTCGGGGTCACAGACCCAGGCGTTTTGTGTCTAGAGCCCCTGAGCCCTGTTGGGCTTTAGTAGGGGTCGGTGTGAGTTGTGTGTGTTACCCCGTCCTCGGTTCCTCACAACCGAAGGGGCTGAGTTTTGTCACTTGTCCCGATCGCTCGGGCTCAAGTGGCGCGCTCGGTGGATTCGCTAACGGGTATGATCGAGTGGAATCCGGGTCCATCGTTCATGACGGGGTCGGCATAACCCTCTTATGGCATTCCACTGCTCCTTTACCTGCAACCCGGTAGATGCCTGGGTCGTTCTGAAGACCGACCCGGGTGACCTAACGGCCTCCTCTCGATGGAGATTCTGTGGGCTTGGCAAGAGGTTCAGGATCGAACGAGAAGGTTGAGATGACCCTGTCTGCCAGACTAGGTGAGGGCCGCACGGGGCTCATCTGCATTTTTCTCTCCTAGCTCTGTTGTTGCTCATGTCAAATGAGGCAACTGCCGCTTCGTGACGCAACACGGAGCGTTGTGATGCATTTCGCTGCACGTGCGATGCTTAGTTCTCGAGCCCCCGAGCGGTTCAGGGCTTGAATCGTCCGGGAGGCATGGGTGTATGGAATGAATGCGCGTATGGATGTATGGAATGATTTAAATAAAGAAATAGAGGGGGTTTGGTTGTGTTACCTTGATGACTCGAGTCACGGGGTTTGGAGAGCTCCAGTCAGAAATGTCCGACCAGGTCCCGTGCTCGTCGTTCGTGATGGAGTCGGCATGGCCTACATGGGGCGTCCCTTCGCTCCCTACCTATCTCTCGGTGTGTTTTTCTAAACCGTTCGATAGACGTAGGAAGCCCGATGGTCTTTTCCGACGGAGATCCTATTTTGGGTCTTTCCAAGTCCCGCCTGAGGATGCGGAGAGCTGCTTGCGTGTGGTGACGCTTTGGTTTTCGCACCCGGTTGTGTGATAGTGGTGGGCCATTCCTAGGCCACGTCTCACCTTACCAGGCGATGTTCCGCCTGACCAGGCGTCGTTCCATCGGTCAGCGTGCGTCCCATCGGTCAGGGTGTGTTCCATCATTTCCCGTCCGCATTGAATGGGGGAAGGGAGAGAGTTTTTTGCTCTGATCTTTTGCCCCTCTTTGACCTGTCGCGTTTTCTCCTTAAATAGGGGGAGGGAGGGGGCTCTCCATCGTAGTCTTTTTGCCTGTTCTCCAACTGTTGTCTTTCCTCCTTCATCCTCCTCACCGAGAGTACCTATATGCCACGGCGGTTCCTGAGTGAGAGAGAGGGTAAGCGAGGGGGAGGACTTACATATCCTTTCATGAACCCGAAGCGTGATGTCGAGTTGGAGGTTGCCCGGGGCGATGCTGGCCGTCTTTGCCTGAGAAGGGGTGGCTTCCGACGAAGGGGGTGGCGCGGTGGATTCATCTATGAGGCCTTCTTTGGGATGGAGCCGTGTGTGGACTTTCTCCGGTGGATCTTCACCGGGCGAGCCTTGTCGGAGGGGAGGTCGCTTAGGATCATGCTGGTGGAGGGTTCCGCGCCTGCAGCTACTCAGGTTGGCCAGTTCATAAAGTTTGATGAGATCTCTTCCAGCCATGGTGGCCATACCTCGGTAGCGGCGTCCCTGCCTAGGAGCTGCCTCGACTGCATGAGAAGGTCAGGAGCTCCATGCTCTTTTGCTGAGCATCTATGGGTGCGATGCCCTTGAGGTACCCGTTGCGCTCGCTGAAGTTGAGGGAGCGGAACCAGGCAGGTCCCTTGAGGTACCCATTGCGCTCACCGAAGTCGAGGGAGCAGAACCGGGCGGGTCCCCAGTGGTGGTGGTTATGTCCGGCGGCGTTCAGGCGATGTCGTCAATCGGCCGCAGTAGTATTTGGAGTAGTAGTAGAAAATATAATAGTTGAGTTCGTGGGTAAGTCCCTGTGTGAACAATTTTTTGTATTAATAAATACATCAGTACTGCCTTTGAGATAGAATCACTATCCGTTCTTTGTTTTTATCCTAGCATAGCTATTGTTTTTGTCCTTTCTTTTTCGGACCTGCCCGTTAGTTCCATATGCTATAGCTTTTTTAAGAACCTGGGCATGGCCCGTGGGGCTCGACTGCTCGTAACCGTAGGTCATGGCGGGGTGTGTTCGGTTTAGGAGTAAGAACAAAGTTACGTAGGATAATTAAAGGAAAAGGAAAATGCTTTCGTTCGGGGACGAAGTTGTTTACCATGTGACAGTAAAAAGAAAGGTAGTATTCAATATTGTACCCTTATGGAGCCCCCGAGCGACCCGGGCTAAAAGTGTTCGGGCTGGGGTGCTTTACAGGGGTAAGTGTTTGACTAAAAAAGCAGTAAGACCAAATTTAGGGGAAAAACAATGTAACTGTTCAATGTTCCAAGTGTTGATGAGAACATTGCCGTTGTTGTCCTCTAGTCGTAGGTGCCTGGTTGGATTACTTCAATTACCGTATAGGGACCTTCCCATGATGGAGAGAGTTTGTGTTTTTCCTTTGTTGATTGGGTCCTCCGGAGTACGAGATCGCCGACTTCGAGTATCCTCCCCCCAGATCTTCCTTTCATGGTACCTGTGTAGGGTTTGTTGGTAGCGAGCGGAATGGATGAAGGTCGTCTCACGGGCCTCTTCGAGTAGGTCGACTGCGTCTTGCTGAGCCTCCGCAGCTCGGTCGCGGTCGAAAGCTTTCACTCTTGGGGCGCCGTGGTCGAGGTCGGAGGGCAGCACTGCCTCAGCTCCGTAGGCCAGGAAGAAGGGTGTGAACCCTGTGGATCAGTTTGGGGTCATTCTCAGGCTCCAGAGGATCGCTAGGACCTCTGCAACCCATCGCTCGGCGTACTTGTTGAGTCGGTCGAAGATGCATGACTTAAGTCTTTGGAGGACCATGCCATTGGCGCGTTCGACCTCACCGTTAGTTCATGGATGTTCAACCGAGGCTCAGTCGATCCTAATGCCATATCCATCACTGAAGTCTAGGAACTTCTTTTTGGTGAAGTTAGTCCCATGATCGATGATGATTTAGTTAGGAATGTTGAACTAGTAGATGATGTCGAGGAAGAATTTGACTGCCTCTTTTGAACGGATGTTGGTGATGGGCTTGGCCTCTATCCACTTGGTGAACTTGTCGACTGCTACGAGTAGGTGAGTGAAGCCGCCTGAGCCATTTTTTAGGGGTCCCACCGTGTCGAGGCCCCAGACCACGAATGGCCAGGTGATGGGGATGGTTCAGAGCTCCTATGCTGGCAAATCGGTTTGCCGAGCGTAGAACTGGCATCCTTCACACCTGTGAATGACCTCCTCAGCGTCTTGTAGAGCGGTGGGCCAGTAAAAACCTTGGCGAAAGGATTTTCCGACCAGCGACCTTGGGGCCACGTGATGTCCACAAATCCTGGCATGGACCTCGAGGAGGAGCTGCTTCCCCTGGTTAGTGGGGATGCACTTCATGAGTACCCCTAATGGACTCCATTTGTAAAGCTCGTCACCGAGCGCGACGAAGGTCTTCACGCGTAGAGCGATTCATCGGGCTTCAGTCCTTTTGAGCGAGAGAACCTCCTTGAGGAGGTAGGCGAGTAGCGACGCTCACCAGTTGGTTTGATCGAGTGCCAATACGGTGACGTTTGTGGGTGACATCATCATGGAGGTACAAGGATCGGAGCCCCCAAGCGCTGGCTTGGTGTTGGGGTCGGAGCCCTCGGGTGCTGGCTTGGCGTCGGGGTTGGAGTCCCCGAGCGTTAGCTGGGCGTTGGGGTGTCTCTGGATCGGACCTTCCAGGATGCATGCGGATGGCTCATGGACGTCGTTGATGAAGACCCCGCTTGGGGATGGATCCCGCCTGGCGGCTAATTTCGCAAGAAAATCAGCGGCATCATTGTCCCTTCGAGGGACGTGATGTAGCTCGATCCTCTGGAAATTGTTCTTGAGCTTACGCACCTCTTGGCAGTATGCTGCCATGAGGGGCTTTTGCAGGAGGACTCCTTCATGACCTGATCAAAGACTAGCTCCGAGTCACCGTGAACGTAGAGTCACGTAGCACCGAGCTCGATGATGATGTGCAGTCCGTTGATGAGGGCCTCATACTCCATGGCGTTGTTTGAGGCTAAAAATGGAGGTGGATGGCGTAGCGGAGCCTACTCCCGTCCAAGGAGATCAGAACCACTCCAGCCCCCAAGCCGGGCGCCATTACGGACCCATCGAAGTACATTGTCCAGTACTCATGGGTGACGTCCGGGGTCGGTAGTTGTACCTCTATCCATTTGGCGATAAAATCCATGAGAGCCTGAGATTTAATGGCAGTACGGGTGATATACCTCATGTCGTGGCCCATGAGTTCGAGTGCCCACTTAGAGATCCGTCCCGTGGCGTCGCGGTTATGGATGATGTCCCTAAGTGGGTATGAAGTGACGACCGCGACTTCGTGGTCGGTGAAGTAGTGCAGGAGCTTCTGGGTCGCCATCAGCATGACGTATAGGAGTTTCTGCACCTAGGGATACCGGACCTTGGGGTCGACGAGCACTTCCCCAATGAAGTATATAGGCTGCTGGACCTTAAGTTGGTGTCTTGGCTCCTCCCTTTCGATGACCAGCGTGGCGCTTACCACATGGTTGCTGGCCGCGATGTAGAGGAGAAGGGATTCTCCCTGTTCAGGAGCAACGTGGATCGGTGCTGATGTCAGGGATGCTTTGAGGCTCTCTAGGGCTTACTGGGCTTCCTTAGGCTAGACAAAAGTGTCCGTCTTTTTGAGGAGCTTGTAGAGTGGCATCCCCTATTCACCGAGCCAGGAGATGAATCAACTTAGGGCAGCCAGACAACCGATGAGCCTTTGCACGCCCTTGACGTTGCGTATGGGACCTATGTTGGAGATGGTCATGATTTTTTTGGGGTTGGCCTCGATGCCGCGCTCAGACATAATGTATCCTAGCAGCTTCCCCTTTGGAACCCCAAAAACACATTTTTTAGGATTCAGCCTGATGTTGAACCTTTGGAGGTTTGTGACCATTGTTGCCAAGTTTGTGATTAGGTCACCGGCTTAAGTTGTTTTGACCACTATGTCATTAACATAGATGGCGATCATTGGTCTTGGCCGCTCGGTTTGGTCAGACTGATCGAGCGGGTTGATTTGGTCGGTGAAGCATTGTTGCATGCACCTTTGGTAGGTGGCGCCAGCGTTCTTCAAGCCAAATGGCATGGTTAGTAGTAGTACGAACCATATGGGGTGATGAACGAGGTTGTGAGCTGATCAGACTCTTTCATTGCGATCTGGTGATAGCCTGAGTGTGCATCCAGAAAGGAGAGGATCTCGCAACCTAAGGTGGAGTCGACTATCTGGTCTATGCGCGGCAAAGGAAAGTGATCCTTTGGACACGCTTTGTTGAGGCCAGTATAGTCAATGCACATTCTCCACTTTCGAGTCTTCTTTTTAACAAGAACGGGATTGGCAAGCCAGTCGGAGTGGAAAACCTCTCTGATGAATCCGGCTGCCAGGAGTTTGGCGATCTCTTCGCCTATGGCCCTGCGCCTCTCATCGTCAAAGCGACGCAGGCGCTGCTTGGTGGGCTTTGAGCCTAGGATGAGGCATAGTGCGTGCTCGACGACCTCCCATGGTATGCCCGGCATGTCAGAAGGCTACCATGCGAAGACATCGCGGTTGTCGCATAGGAAGTCGACGAGCTCACGTTCCTATTTGGTCGGGAGCTGGGTCCCAATCTAACCTGTCTTGGTTGGGTCGGTGGGGTTGGTTCCCACTGCCTTAGTTTCTTCGAGCGGTCAGAAGGCCGTCGAGGAGGTTGATTTGTTGCAGTCTAGGACAGTCGGGATCGATGATTCCCCGAGTCATGGGAGTTTGGACGAGTTGACGACAGTAGTGGCAAGCTCATAGTGCTCGTGGTCGCACGTGAAGGCGTGCGAGAAGGCGCTGCTCTTGGTGATGACGCCATTTGGTCCTAGCATCTTCAGCTTGAGGTAGGTGTAGTTGGGGATTGCCATGAATTTGGCGTAGCATAGCCACCCCAAGATGGCGTGGTAGGACCCTAGAAAGTCCACCACTTCGAAGGTGAGGACATCCAAGAGGAAGTTGGCTCAGTTGCCGAACGTGACGGGCAGGTCGATCTGCCCAAGCGGATATGCCTGCGCTCCTGGGATCACCCCATGGAAGGGAGAGCCCGCCAGGTGGAGCTCTGATCGGGGGATGCACATGGCATCAAGGGTGTCGATGTAGAGAATGTTGAGGCCGCTGCCTCTGTCCATCAGTACCTTGGTGAGGCGCTTCTTGCAGACGATGGGATCGATGACGAGTGGGTATTGTCCCGGTCTCGTGAGGTAGGAGGGATGGTCCCTCTAATCGAAGGTGATCTAAGATTCTGACCAGCTAAGGAAGGAGGAGACGGCCATCTCGGTGGTGCATGCCTCCCATAGCATACCTTGTGCTGGCGCTTGGACCAGACGACATCAGATCCACCGAAGATCATGATGCATTCGTTAGCGTCAAGGAAACTGTCTCCATCCTTGCCCGTTGTGCCTCCTTTCTTGGCTGGCGCCTCTTTGCCGTCCCCTTCTTTCGGCCTGCCGGCCTATCGTAGGAAACGTTTAGGAGCTCGTAGTCCTTGTAGAGGTGTTTAATGGGATAGGTGTGGTTCGTGCATGGGCTATCCATGAGTTTCTTGAAGTGGTTAGGCAGGCCCTATTGGGGCTGCTTGCCCGTGCGGTCAGTTGCGGTGACCAACACGATGTTGTCCAGTCGACGCTGGCCCTTTTTGTTTTTCTTGCCCCTCTATGTGGAGGGGCCCTTGCCTTGGTCCATGCGCTTGGCCTTGCCTTTGTCCTAGCCCCCATTGAAGACCGCTTCCTCGCCGGAGGCGTGGTTAGTGGCGACGTTGAGCAGGTCGCGGGTGGTACGGGGCTTCAGTCATCCAAGCTTGTGGATCAGGGACTCGCAGGTCGTCCTAGAGAGGATTGCGCTGATGATGTCCGCGTCAACGACATTAGGGAGGGAGTTGCATCATTAGGAGAACCTATGGATGTAGTCCCAAATAGACTTGCTGGGCTCTGGCTAGCAACTCTTGAGGTCCCAGGAGTTCCCAGGGCAGACATATGTCTCCTAGAAATTTCCGACGAAAACCCTCTTGAGGTCCGCCCAGTCACGGATGTTGTCGTGTGGGAGAAATTCAAGCCATGCCCGAACATGTTCCCCCACGTAGATGGGGAGATACTGAATGATGAAATAGTCATCATCCACCCCTCCGGCTCGGTAGGCGAGCCAGAAATCTTCGAGCCAAATACTAGGGTTTGTCTCCTCGGTGTACTTGGTGATGTTGGTGTATGGTCGGAAGCGCTGTGGGAACGATGCTCTCCAGATACGCCGGTCCAAGGCCCGTGGCCCTGGACCCTTAGGGCTAGGACTCCGGTCATTCGGTCGGCAACCGTGCCTGGGGCGCATTTCACCGCTCCCCTCGATGGTTCGGCCAGGATCCATGTCGCCTGCTCTTGCTACCGCCCGGTGGACGTCATCATCGTGCTAGGCCCGATACCGGTTGCTGATGATGCTGCGAGCGTCCAGGTGCGGACTAGGTTGCTCGTGTCTTGGCGGTCAGTGTGGAGCAGGCGCTAGGTCGGACCGAGGCACGGCTATCGCCCCCCTAAGCCGCACCTGGCAGCTATAGCGGCAAGCGGATGGAGCAATCCGTCTGGCGCATCCCCGTTCCCCCGGTGGGGGAGAGAGGGCGCGTGTTGGAGTCACGATGCGAAGCTTTCCACTTGTTGAACAGCGGCGGCTTCTACTAGAACCTAGAGGTTCCGGTAGAGTGCCCGCTCCTAGGGGTCGACGGGCTTAGGAACACCACGCAGAAGCATTGCCGCAGCATCAATGTTCTGGCAAGCCCGAGCGAACTATGAGAGATCGTTCCCCTTGTTTATGATGTCGTGTTGGACCTGACGGGCACGACCCTAGGCGCCACTCGTCGGGCCATACGCATGGGGCGCAACGTGCTGTACCGAATGCGTCGGTAGGTTCTACCACCATTGTCGTAATTCCTCAGCATGCGCTTGCGCAGACGCGAGGGCCCCCGCACGTGGGTCCGAAGGGGGGGTGAGTCTGCGTAGATTCCACAACCACTAGCGGCTGTCCTGGAGCGTCCGCCATAGCGTACTCCTAGGATGGACGGTGATGAGGTGCCACGTCGTCGATGCTAGAGCCGTCGCTCTCACCCTCATCATCTGGGAGTTCGTGGAGAGTGTTAGGAGCGTAGCTCGCCGTTCCCACAAATTCGGATGTGAGGGGGATGGCGCCAGCATCCTTCGGAGCCCCCGAGCATACGCATCCGTGGGGGACGCGAGGCCATAGGGGAACCGATCGTATGGTGTTCATGGCACGGGTAGTATGGTCCCTCCGGATGATCGACGGAAGATAGTAGATAAAGAGTAAATAACAGTACGCATATTACTTACAACAGGGTTTGAACAGAGAGTTTGATCGGAATGAAGCACAGATGCCGCGTCGTTGAAGTCACGCGTCCCGGAGTCGATGGAGGGTGCTCCTCCGACGGGTGCCAAAACGAGTGCCTCCTCGCGGAGGTGTAGTACGCCGAGCCGGTCAGCGACGAAGTCCAAGCTTCTGAAGAGAAAGGCCTGGGTTGGCTCAAAGACGGGTGGAACCCACATCCCAACAGTTGAGTGTGCGGGAAACTCCAGCGAGCCAAAGCGAATCGTATCGCCAGAGCCCGCCACGACGAGGGTGGCGGAAAAGTGAGCCATCCGATGACCAAAAAGTGTTGAACGTACAACGTCTTCCCCATGGACGACGCTAACTGTCGGTGCAGAAAGTGACCAACAAGTAAATATTTATAGTTTTGCCATACGTTGTGATCGAAGGTGGTCTAGCACTCAATGACATAGGATTTATACTGGTTCAGACTACGTGCCCTACGTCCAGTCTGGGTCGGTCGGTGACTTTATTCCTGAGCCCAGGTGCTCAAAGTTTGCAGTGGGGTTACAAACAAAGAGAAAGATGGGGTATACAAGAGGTCCGATCGGAAGGGCCAAGAGCGACAGGAGCTTCGCTATGAGCTAAGTGTTCAAACGTGTGCTTGAGGTCCGAACCTGGCGGTTCTGTGGTTGTGAACTAGTGAACTTGGTCGATCTAATGAATCCGGAATCACTTGGCCTCCCTTGGGAGAGAGCGCATCCCCTTTTATAGATGAAGGTGATGGCCTTACAAGTGACAGGGAGAGAGTACGTAAGCTTCTAAACCTTGTTGCCCACGTCGGCAGGTACATGATGATGGTAGGCGCCCACAACACTATTGGATGTCGGATACATGTGTAAGGTTACGTTGTCTTGTTTCGGGTATGGCAGATGTCAGTACCTGCATATACTGTTGATGCCCATAGGCATATGAGGAGTTTCACCATGTTCGCTCGGTACGGTAAATCCCGGCGCCCACAACACCGTCGATGTCCAGACGCGTGTGGGGGCCTTACCGTATGGGAGTTAACGGCGCCCACAATACTGTAGAGGAAAATGTCGACGCCTACAACACTGTTTGTGTCAGGGCGGTTGTAGAGTACTGTTCCTGCAGGTGTACAGGGTACGGTCCCTAGTATCGTGGTTTGACTTGAGCGCCTTGTCTTGCTTTCTCCGTTCGTTCCCTAGTCCTTTCCGAGCGGGCGTCCCCGGTCGGTTGGTCCCAGTCGGCTCTGGTTGCGCCAGTTGGAGAAGAGCGGTGAGCAGGGCTTCTGCGTACCCCCGGTCGGAGACGTGGGGTCGGAGTCGGAAGTAGTGCTTTGGCTAGACCTTTCGGTCGGAGAGGCTGTCCGGAGGTAGCTGGAGTCGGAGCGAGCGCTCCAGTCCGAGAGGTGGGCCGGAGTCGGAAAACGGGTGCTGCTCCTCCTCGACCAGACCTTCCGGTCGGTGGTTGGATCGCCCTTCTGGCCTGTTGTCCGGATACTTGGGCCGGCCCATGAGTTGCTCGCTGTCAGCTTGGGCCGAGCCTTTGTTGGAAAACCGATCCGCGAGGGACCCCGGGTTTATGAACCCGATAATATATTTAGTCGAAATTGCTTCTCGGAAAGCGAAACTATAGTTATTTAGGGACGGAGGATGTATGATTGATATCGTTAGATAAATCATCTAATTATTTTGATAATAAAATTATTTAAAAATATAAATATTGCTGATATTTTATATAATAGCTAAACTTGATACGGATACTTTGGACGGACGGAGTATGGTCCAGATCTAACGACAGCTAATCTTGGAGTACGATCTATGTACCAGACTAGCACTAGGCTGGCGATAGTCAAAGGCCTATTTGGCCGTGTGGAAGCTTCACAGGTTTCCTGCGCGATCGACTACCGTGTAACAGTGTTTTCTAGCTGCTGCTTGCGTCAGTAGTACATACTAGTACATAGCCAATGGTCCATGGTTTTCTGGTTTCAGTGGGTAATGGTAATACACGGCGTTCGTACGCGTCTAGTTCATACTAGTACAGGAGTACCACCACTCTTCTGCCGCAATGATTGCCTTGACCTTTCCACGTCGTGGTGCTGGACTCCGTACGGCTCGAGCAGTGCTGCCGTAGGACGTGCCGCCAGGTTGAGGGCGTCGCACACTCGCCAGCCTGGAACCCAACCCAAACCCAAGCATCTGTCTGCCTGCTCTGCTCTCGCCGGTGGGACCTCACTATCCCGACGACCGAGAGCGACGAACGGGACACCTGGCCCCGCTGCATGCCCTATGATGCCTCTGCCTGCAGGAGGAGGCAGCATTCAGAGATCAGAGAGAGCACTGTGTCTTGACGTCGTCTCGTCATACGGGCCCCCTGCCTCCAGGCTCCATGCAGACAAGTGTCGACACTCATGCAAGCAGTAAGCACCGTGCTAGCTGGAAATAATTGCCTGGAAATGCTTTGCTGCCTCGCAACAGAAAAAAAGATGAAATACTGTACTTATACGGCTGTGTTTAGTTGAGTGAAATTTGAGAATTTGGTTACCGTAGCATTTTCGTTTTTCTTGGCAATTAGTATTCAATCATGGATTAATTAGGCTCAAAATGTTTGTCTCGCGATTTTCAACCAAACTGTGCAATTAGTTTTTTTTCGTCTACATTTAATGCTCCATACATGTAGCGCAAGATTCGATGTAATGACTACTGTAGCATTTTTTAGAAAAACTTTTTTTTGAAACTAAACAAGGCTTAGGTAGCCCCAAAAAATCGAACTCTTGCGCATGCGGACGGCCTAGGTAGCCCCAAAAATCGAACTCTTGCGCATGCGGACGTGCCGCGATGGAGCGCGTCGTCTTGCGGCGGGTGGCTGGCTGGTGGTGGCAGCAGCAGGGGGCGCGTTGCGCGCGGCCTGCGCAGACGACGACTCCGGCGGCGACCTGACGCTGATTTTCCGCCAGACAAAAATACTATGTGCGTGTTTAGTTCGGAATTTGGTTACTGTAGCACTTCCGTTTTTATTTAGCAATTAGTGTTTAATCATAGACTAATTAGGCTTAAAACGTTCGTCTCGCAATTTCCAACCAAACTTTGCAATTAGTTTTTTTTCGTCTACATTTAATGTTCCATGCACGTATCATAAGATTCGATGTGATAACTACTGTAGCACTTTTTAGGAATTTGATTGGAAACTAAATAAGCACTATACTATAATGTATGAAATAGCCCGGCACGCTGGCCTGAGGCGTTTTTGGCCGCCGGGCACGATGGCGACTGGTGCAGCGAATTCCGCGGACGGGAGCGTCCTGTGATCGTGTCCGTGCGAGTGTGTGACGGGGCTTGTCTCTAATCTTAAACCCGGAAGCCGCATTTTTACGCGGCGGCCGTCGCTGTCGCGGCCTTTAAGAGCGCTCCTCACGCCGCGGTCCGCTGTTCTCTACGCAGCACGCAGCACCGTTTGGAGCCGCTGCTCGCATTAACACAAGGGCGAATTATTAGTGCGCTATTACAGGCGCCTGAGCGGAGCGGGGGATTCCTGCCGTGGCTTGGAAGGCGGGAGGCTTTTCCTGATCGTCTTCTCCAGATCAGGCAGGTGACTATAGTAGCATGATCACAAAGGCGAAAGCTGGATGCGTAAATATCACTGTCCATTTGGCCCAAATCTTTGCTCGATCAGCTTTTTTTTACCACTAAAATAAACAATTAAACAATACACCCAAAAGTGACGGAAGATAAGATGCTCGTTAATTATACATATTCTTGTCCCCCAAATCAAGCAAGAGGAGGAGAAAAAAGGAGCGAACTTTATACAGGCGCGGCACCTAAATATGGCAAAAGGAAAACAGGAAAAGAAACAGCAGAGCAATCTTCTGGAGTTAAACATGTGTCCGATCGATTTTTCTAACACTCAACAGCTAGCGATGCATGAAGAAGTCGCTGATGACCACCGGCGACCGCTCCAAGAACGGGAACTGGCGCGGTGGCATTGATCAGTTCAGTACTCCCACAGCAGCGGCTCCTCGATGAGCCGGAACGCGCCGCCGCCGGCCACGTCGTCGTCGACGGCCCACGAGGACGGCCCGCAGCATCTCAGGTCCAGGAGCAGGTCCGGGAGGTCGAACAGCGCGTCGTCCGTGTTGGCCTCGGCGTCCTCCTGCGGGCACGCCGGCGCCGGGGGCGGGGGCGGCGACGCGGCGCTGGCGCTGGCGTCGTCGAACGCGGAGGCGGAGCTGCTGCCCTCGGGGCTCTTGGCATTGGCGCCGCCGCCGGCTATGGGGCACGACGACGACGACGGCAGAGGAGGGAAGTCGGCGGCCGCGGCGAGCGCGGCCGCGGCCTGCACGTCCTTGGGCGCCGCGGAGGCCGGGCGCGGGAGCAGGTGCGCGAGCGTCGGGAAGTTGAGGTGCGCCTCGCGGGCGCCCTTGATGGCCAGCGCCGCCACGTCGTGCGCGCGCGCCGCCATCTCCGCGGTGGCGAAGGTGCCGAGCCAGATGCGGGACTTCTTGCGGGGCTCCCTGATCTCCGACACCCACTTGCCCCAGCTCCGCATGCGCACGCCGCGGTACGTCGGGTGCCGTCTGCCGTCCTTGCGCGCCCGCTTCTTCGGGGCCACGGAGGACGACGAGGAAAAGGAGGAGGACGAGGACGGGGACGGGGAGGTCGGGGAGGACGGCTCCTGAGTGTCGTCCATGTCCATGGCGGCTTCCTGCCTGCCTGCGGAGCGGCGGTGGCGGAGCTGTTGGGCCGGAGCGACTGGGGAGTGGAGACGGGAGGAGCAGAGCGCGGGGTCTGCTTTTTATGGTGTGCCGAGGAGGCCAGAGCGACGTGGAATAGCAATGGAAACATAGGACGACGCCACCTCGGCCTTGTTTGGACGTGTGGTTTTCAGAAACCGTGTACACAAGCAGAGTGCGTTTGACAGCGAAAAAGTTTCAAATTCTTAGTTCAATCATGCTACAAAGAGAGAAATGTTAAAACGGAATTATTTAAAATAATTTATTTATTTTGTTGACATTATACATTTACATCTTTCGGGAGCTGTCAAAGTGGTCATATATGCTATGTTCGCTTAGCTGATAAGCCATGGCTGAAAGTACTGTTGGTTGATTTATTGTGAGAGAAAAATACGGTTTGTTGTATGAAAAAGTACAGCTTATAAGCCAAACGAACATGACGCTAAAAAGTACAGCTTATAAGCCAATTCGAAAAAATGTTTACCCCATTCAAATTCCATATTCCCATAGTAACTTGACTCTGCACGCTAAAAATATCAATGTGTCACGACACTCTTTTTTTTCATCTCATCACTAGCCCCGTTCGTTGGTCTAAAACTTGGCTGAAACGGGTTGAAAAACACTGTTCTGGTTGAATTATTGTGAGAGAAAAACACCGTTCCGACTGAAAAAACAAGCCGAACAAGTCGAATATGAGGTAAGCCGAACAGGGCCACCGACTAAACACTCATATATTTGCACCTACATGAAAGACACGTATACACACTTCTAGGAGTACCTTTGAAAACCTAACCTAATAGATCTAGAGATTAACAAAGTTGTCATAGATATCTCGCTATCCATTGACACGTCGTCTATCATTAAAACAATAACGATGCTAAATCTTAAAATAAACTTACAAATTAGCGATCACCTAGAAACTACTTTTGGTATAAATGTTGTCGCATGATATCCATATATCCAAACTCACCACACAATTTAATTTTCACTAAATTTTCAAAGTAATTGGCATATGACAATGAACAACCCAAAACGTTTACCTGTTTTTGAATGGCGAGAGTATGCACGTGGTATTGTAAGTCGAGACGTCGGACTAGAGGAGGGTGAATAGTCATTTCTAAAATTAATTACGTAGGTTAATCGATAAATACGGAATTAAAACTAACGGTCTAACCAAGACTACACCCCTCTATCTAAGTTCATAAGCACCTTAAAAAGATCCTAATTAGGCAACAAAGGTGTCGGGCTAGCTAGAGCTCACCTAATCAATTCTATAAGCAATGTCAAACAAAGCTATGTCACTAGTACTTCAAGCAACAGGAGAGCTCCTACACATGCTAGTAAACAAAAGCACAAAGTAACCTAAGCTCACTAGTAATGTTCAATAACAAAGCTACATAAGCTAAATTATAGAGTACAAATTACTTAGCTACATTGACTAAACAATGTGACTAACAATGTTACTCAAACCAAATTAGTCACGCAAGGGGGGCTACTTCTAAGCTACACAAACAAACTAATTACAAAAGCAACTACACAAGTACAATGTATCAGAAAATAATTACAAGCTTGTATAAGGGAATTACAAACCAACAGGAAAACAAGGATGACACGATGATTTTATCCCAAGGTTCACGTACTTGTCAACACGCTAGTCTCCGTTGTGTTGACCACTCACTTGGTGGTTTAGCGGTTAATTGGCATCACCCGCCAAGCCCGCACGTCGGGCACCGTAAGATCCTACCCCAAAAGTGAAGATAACTCAATGACACGCTCTACTAGAGCTGCTCTTCATGATCCCCGAGGGGTGAACACAATCCCCTCACAAATCTTCCTCCATAGCACCACACAATCTTCCCGAGTGCTTCAATGGAGTCACAAGCCAACAAGCCGTCTAGGAGGTGGCAACCTCCAAGAGTAATAAGCACCACCGGCTTGCAACTCGAATACTTAGTGCCACTCGATGCAATCTCACAATGCAATCGTACTAAAATCGCTCAGTCACTCGATCGGATGAACACTACCAAGCATGAGTGAGTAAGAGGGCTCCTAAGCACCACCACATAAGCCACCAATGCTCTAGTATGCTCAGCAACGAGCCTAATGTTGGCTACCACTTCTATTTATAGCCCCATCAACAAATAGAGTCGTTGCCCCTTCACTGGGCTCAAAGCAGGACCGTCGGACCGAGGGGAACCGACCGTCGGATCGTCCGACGGTGGGGCCGACGCCCTGTCGTGGCCACTCCTGCGCTGCCACACGTCCTAATTGAATCTCCCAACCGTTGCGCACCCAACGGTTGCCTGCCACGCGCTGAAAAGTCATCGTCGGACTCACCCGCACGAGACCGTCGAACCGGCCAAAGCCCAGGGTCCGACGCCTGCCAAAACTACACCGAGAGGGTCAGAGGCCATCGGACTGAGTCCGTTGCTTAGCCATCAGATGCACCAGAGTCCGACGCTTCTCTCCACGCGCTCACAAGCTGCCATGTGTCCACGCTCGCATGCGTCCGTGGAGGAACAAGCATCACGCTTGCAACCGATCCATCAAGCCAAGTCTTGTCTTGATCTTCTCCCCCTTAGTCACATGACTCAATGTCATGTCTCATATGCAATGAGTTCCTTCATCACATGTGTGAGCCTTGCAACATATTCAAGCTATTTCACCTCCATGGCATAGGTTGTTCACACATAATGTACTTGTGGACTAATCACCTGTGTATCTTAATCAAACACATATTAGTCCACCTAAGGTTGTCACTCAATTACTAAAACCAAACAAGGACCTTTCAATCTCTCCCTTTTTGGTAATTGATGACAATTCTATAAAGATATGAAATTAAGCACTTTTGAATTCATGTTGCTTGCCCAAGCAATTTTACCATGTGTAAATAATTTTGAACAAGTACCAAACCCAAATTGGTAGTATTAGCTCCTCCTATATATGTGCTAGAGTGTTTGGTTTAAAGCTCACACATATGCATAGATTGGAATTGTGGAAGAGTAATTACTACCAATGATGTTAAGGTGTAAAGAATTAACCTTTGAAGCGTGATACTAATCAGAGTTGTACTTTTAACATCATCCTTAGCACCATGAGTAGCTAGACAATAAAAATACTAGAAACCCTGTGAGATCAATATTATAAGCAAGGTTCTAGTACCACGTGTAGAAATACAAGTCTAGCAACCATCCTATGCATGCTAGTTTTTATTTCATCATTCAAGTTCTACAACTAGCATACACCACATAAGCATGCATATCGAATTTATGCAATGCAAGCAAGCAAGCAAGCACATGACTATGCACATCTCAAATGCAATTAATCAAGTTCATGAGCTTGCCCCCCTACTTGTGTGCTTCTCTTGTCCAAGAATTTTGATCCTTCTCCATTCTTCAATGTTGCTTCCTCTTTGTCCATGTCCATGTCCAACTTCTACTTCTTTCTCATGGCTTTGATATCTTTGTTCACTTCTCCCCCAAAGCTTTCATATCTTTATACAATCTCTCTCCTTTTGTTATCAATTTTCATAAAAGGTGTGCTTCTCATTGATGCAAAGGCTTACATTGAGGTAGATAGTTGAGGCTTGAATTTTGCATTTTTTATGGACACTTCCAAATATTGGAATGACACCACTTGTATAGCTCTTGAGATACCACATATAGGATCTTTGACCTTGATACCAATTGGTGGGGCACCTCCCCCTATGTTATAGCATGGGTCATTCACTCGATAATCTTGAGCTCTTGTAGATAAGGGATGCATTCTTCACTTGATGATCACTTAAAGTTGAGGATCACTTTTGGAACCACCATCTTGTATAGTTAATACCACATGTAGAGATGTGATACCACTTGAAAGAATTTGCTACCATGGAACCACTTGTTGGATTTATCAATTTTGACCATTTCTTCAACATTTGCTATCTTAATGAGTACCACTTGTAGGATATCTCTTGTATGTTGATCTAGACACCACTTGTGAATACCACTTGATAAATCAACTGAGTCTAGATACCACTTGAAACAACCAAACTAGATATCCATTTGCATTGTTGTCTTGTGCTTGTACTCTTGTTACTATCATGAGCTTCTAATGTTGACTTAAACTAAATTGATTTGCCTAAGCTTCCAAGTCTGGTTTGAACCCTTTCTAAGCTTCTTCACACACATTAAGTGGTTATCTTATCGAGGTTGTACTTGTCACTAGTTGGCAATCAAGTACTTGGGTTCACTAGCTCATGAACAAACTCATACACTATCACTAGATCAATTAATCATACAAGCAATAGTGGTAGGCTATGAATTTAAACATTTCATTTGTTATGTATGATCCTATGAAGCATGTACTATATGCACTAACCGCATACTAGTAAGGGATAAAATGATCATGCACATTACAATGATATCTTTGCTATCTTGGAGTAGAGGATAGTCATTTGATTCCAATGAGTCTCCGTAATAGCAATGTGAAGTCCGATTATAAGCTTGGTGATGACCAATCATCATAGATATAGTCCATTCTTCACCCATATGAATTAAGAACCACTTAAGATCAAGTGCACTAATTCTTGTTGTGGTTGGCTTACTTTCTCTTTTGATCAATGCTTGCATGAGAGCACTAATTTGAATACCACTTTAATTACTATGCCTAGCTCTTTTTTGGGTGTTGCTTGCTTTTCTTGATCAACCCTTTTGATTGCTTCAACTAAGTATCTCAAATGTTTCTCAGATCACCACTTTCATATTAACCTTCCAAGTACTATACTTGGTTTACCTACACATAGGTGGCAAACCCCTACACTAGGGAGAAGTGACCCCTCTCCAAATAACCATTCTAGATACTCACTTGAATTGACTTTGTTTGATTGATCCAAGTGATGGACTTAACTTGATAAGTAACCATGAAACCTTCTTTAAGTCTTTTTCTTTTTACTTGTTTAAGTCATTTTCTTTCTACTAAATGATCTCCAATAATCTCTAGAACTTAAACTTCATCTTCATCTTGAGCTTGGTCTTGATCTTCAATTTGAGTACCAAATGTGTGCCAAGTATACTCCACAATTTGGCCTTGTACTCATTACTTGTCATGCTTCTCGATCAATTCAAGACCAAACTTAGGTTCCTCAACCACTTATAATCATGATTCCAACTTGAGGACCTTTCAATCAAAGTGACTCTTGATCAATCCAATAGTTGTCACTTTTCTGATAGATTTTGTACCCTTCAAAAAATATCCATATCTCCCAATATACATATCCAAATACCACAAAATTTGGTGGAGATGTGATTCACTAAGTTCTATAGAATCTGTAGAAATTTAAGATTTATTTGACTTCTAGATTGCTACCAGATTTTAAATCTCTCACCACTGCTATATGCTAAAAACTGCTGCACTATAGCTGACAAGATCCACTCCAAAACCAAATCATTTCTTATCCAATTCTCATGAAATTTGTACATCACTTAATACCATAAGTCTAGAGCATGTACACCAATTTTCATGCCAATACAATAAGTTTTGATCACTCAAGCATGGCTAAGATCACAGCTCACATAGATTTTCAAATATAGGACAAACTTCAATTACTTGAGCTATACTTCATCAAATGTGAATCAAACTTGAAACTAACTTATTTGAATACTTTCACAAGATATATGTCCATTCAATCCACTCACTAAAAGTTATCTTATGAATTTATCCAATATAAATCAGTCCAAACTTGATTACTAATCAAATAATCCATTCAATCATCTAATAGCAAGCAACATATGCATATATAACCAATTCAATCAACTCATATGCACCCAAATGAATTAGATCAACGAAAAGTATACCTTTATAGCTCATGACCATCCATTAGCAAGCTTCAACTCAAATACGCAAGCCATCAAATATAACCAATGATATCATCACAACTTAAATATGACACTTGTATATGATAGCACATTTGGACTTCACTTGTTGTCATGGCATTGAGATAATGATCATCACGTGTCAATATTTGGCTCAATCACATGATTAACACAATGAATACCACTTGAACCATATGCCAATGGTACCTACAATCAATCATTCACTTTTTGATGGTACCCAAACTAGTTTGGGTCCTCTCAAGTTAGGTGCAACATACTTAGGCATAGCCTTAGTATAAATTGCGGGATGTTTTGCAATTGCAACCAGTGAGGTACCATTGCCATCCTTCCTAAGCATAGAATCATCATTAATTGAAATGGGCTTAGGAGTGTTACCTAGGGGACATGAATGAGCCATGTGTCCCCTTTCCCGACATGAGTAGCAGTTCCTCTCTGATTGAGCATTTTCTTCCTTGCTCATATGGTGCTTCTCATTGCCTTGCCTCTCATGAGTTGTTTGAGCCTTCTTCTCAAGCTTGGTAGGACACTTCGAGGCAAAGTGCCCTATATCTTCACACTTGAAGCACTTGATGTGAGCATAACATTTCTTCTCATCTTCATTCTTGCTCATCATCTTGGCATCTTGAATAAGCATTGGATGCCTTACTCTTTCGCCCCTTCTTGTCTTCTTCTTTATCATCAAGTCACTATCATCTTTATGGTTGATCTTAATTTGCTCTTAGGGTTTCTTTTCTTGCTCATCTTGTGGCTTTGATTGATGCTCTTGTTGCTTCACCACTTTTTGGTTGGGCACATTGAGGTGAGATGACCCCATGTGCGGCACTTGAAGCATTTGACATGCTTTAGCCTCTCTTCTTCTTTCTTCAACTTGAGCTTTTCTTCATTTGGGCACCCATTTGCAAGATGTCCCACTTCATGGCACTTGAAGCGCATAAAATGAGATAGCCTCTTTTGTTCTTGCTTCTTCATCTTTCTTTCTCTTTTTCTTTCGCCCTTGTTGAAGCCAATACCACTCTTGTCACCGAAGTTTCTTTGAGTCTTCAACATACTCCCTCTGTCCTGTAATATAGTGCATTCTATGAATTTTAAGACAAATTAATAGAGAACATAAAAGACGTATATACCCTCATTTTATTTCCTAATCAGACGATATCATCATCGTGATTAATGGCGATTGATTGATAAATGGAAAGTATTTAATGTAAAATTGGTTTTTGTCCTCTAGAATGCATTATATTTGAGGACAAAATTTGAATGCTAGAATGCACTATATTACATGACGGAGGGAGTATGCTCAAAGATGACTTTAGAGTTGTAGCACCTCTCTATCTTGTTGCTCAATTTCTTCACTTCATTCTTGAGCTCATTGTTCTCCTTCAAAAGGTTAGTCTCACAAGACATAGAAGTAGAACAAGCATCTATATGTGAAAAACATGGCAAATCTAATTGTTTGTATTTCTTAACGTCTACAGATGTTAATCCGCAAGCGTACGGAATTACCGTTGTAGCTTTTACCCAGAAGTTTTTAGGGTATCGTATATCCACAGGGAACAGAGGTATTTCTTCTAGCTAATTCATCCAAGTACAACACAAAGATAGCTGATAAGGGTAGAGAAGGATTCCTATGGCTTAGGGTCTAAGGATAGATAAACTTTACTCCTACTTGCTTACTTCGGGCACTGGTGAACACCTAGTCTGCCAAGCATAGCTAGCCTATAGCTCTACTCCATACCCGAATGTGGGGGATTACAAGGGACAGACAAGGCTATCACCACCTGCCGCCTACCCCTCAATCGAAGGATACGAGGCAAATGAAGTTAGCCTCTAGCCTAAACACCACGTCTAAGCTATCGACTACTACTCTAGCGCGTTAACAAGGGTTATCCATCTTCATCAGGGCTCTTCTACTAGAGCATCTGTCATGGGGATGGATGATGAACCCACACACAAGTAAAAGTATAGCTTAACTACTCAAAGACTTTATAACCAAAAGAACCACGAACACTTACTAAATACCTGTTGAGGTACAAAGCCGATGTTTGCTGAGGTACAAGCGAAGGAAGGTTACCGACAAACCCGACACTTCTTCTCCGAACTCTCCCTCACATCTCTCCCTACTACTATGCTAGAGCTAGCTAGGGCCTAAGCCCATGGATTGGTGCTCTTGCTCTTGCTCTATGATGCTCTTGTGCTCTTGTGTTCTTGTGTGTTGTTGTCAAATGAGGAGGAGGGAGCCTTCTTTTATAGGTGGAGAGGAGGGGGTCATTTGAAAAAGCTTCATCCTCTCATGGAAGGCACCAAACCACCCTCAAACCGACCTCAAGATGCGTTGAACCTGGCCGGGCACCTACGTAACTGTCATTGTAAAGGCGACATCAACCAACCGACCAAAGCTAGGCCCGAGGCGCGCTAGTGGTGGTGCAGGCGCACCAGGGGTGCGGCCACACCCCAACTAGACCCAAATGAGCCTAGGTTTGGCTAGTGGCCTCCTGTGGCCTTCTAGAGTGGGCCTGCAAAGTTTCACACTATTTGGAGCACGTTTGCTTTGGGTTTTGGGCCTTTTTCTCCATGTGACAGGGCCTTGATTTGTCTAGTAAGTGGGCCTTCTCCTCCTAGGCTCATGTTGCATGATGTTATGCCTTGTCATATTACATATTTGGGCGCGTTTTCCTTGTTATTCCAACATGTCCTCTTGTAAATGGTAAAACACCAAAACTCGTGGAAATCGTTAGTTCTAAAGCCCTGTGTCTAAGTTTGGTGATTATTTCGGTGGATTTTATGCGAGTGTTAGCTGTTAAAAGTGTGAGTTATGGACCGCCAACAAACTCCCCCACACTTAGCCCTTTGCTCATCCTCGAGTAAAGTTAAGGACTAAGATGGGTCATCTCCTCTAATATGATATCTGCATACAAGTTATTCCAAGCTTCACCTGCACTTGTGAACTTTTGAAGTGTCTACCATATTATCTTGGGAAATTGAATAATGGAACAACATGGATTCAATTCCCCTTGCATCAATCAGTTTAGAAACTTGGGTTTTCATTAGAATTTGAAAAATGTAAACATAGCTTAGCTTCTCAAATGATTCTCTCAAATCGCTCATATATGTGTTTTGTTTCTCACCAAGGCATATCATAGTGTTGCCTTATTTCTTTCTTACTTCTAAAAAAGCTTATATGGATCTTTGGGTAGGGAAAGATATGAAGGCATACTTACTCTGCATATTTTGCTAAGTCAAATCTCGGATCCAAGGAGAAAAGATGCCATACCCTTAAATCAAGAAGTGCAAGTGTGTGGATAAAACAACTCTAAACATATACTATACTCCTTTTATAGATATGATCTCTCTCTAGCTTTTTATTTTGAGATATGGCTATTATTTTTTTCTTTTTATGAGCCTTCATGTGCTTGTCTATTTTTTTCAATACCTTGGGATCTTCATGTGTCCCTATTTTTTTCAATACTTTTGCATAGCACATGTCTCTTAAACCACATATTGAGAGAGATCACTATTTGTAGAACATGGAGTATTTATTTCTAAGACATATTTTTTGTCTACTCCCAGTGTAGGAGTAGATATTTTGGTGGATGGAGGCATATTTTAGCGTATTTCCAGTGTAGGAATAGCTTAATATATGTGGCGTGCACGTGATCTTGATCTTGGGGGCATGATAACTTTCTCAACAAGGATCAACAAGACTTGACAAAACTCAATGCAGGAATAAGTAGCGTATTTATGAAGGTTTTAAGCTCAAAGCACTAGATATGGCTCTAGTAGGAATTTGCATATCATTGAGGAGCATGCTATTTGAATTTTGATTTTATAAGATAAGTCCCAAGTTCTTCACATAATAGAGCAAGGTTCATTTCCATCCTACTATATCACATATTCCAATTACTTAGATAACATGGGGTCCCTATAATAGTTTGTTCGCAAGTTATAGGAATATTAGCGAGGAATAAAGAGTATGCAAATTCAGTGAAAGGATTGCATGGAGATGGAGCATCAAAAGTTTTGCCTTTTTAATTTGTTCAGTTTTAAACTTCAAAACTTAGGAGAGTTGAGGGGTAATGTTGCACAAACCAACGTTGAAGAGGAAGGAGCTGAGGAGAATTAGAGATGGCTTGGCTAAACCGGAGGTTCAGCTAATTCTCTCTTGAATCATCTGTCATGTCCTTCTGCATGATGTATTGTCTGATGTTTTGTGCAACGTGCTGGTGGGAGATCTCAAGTGTATGTTCGTTATGCATGAGAGATCTTCCCCACACTTATTCTTATACCTGTTTATTTAATCAAAGAAAAATAAAGAAGGAAACAAATAAGGGCTCTACCAGTTTGAGCATCGGGGAGCCTAAATCATTTTATTAATTTTATTATTATTTTATATTATTAATAGTATTATTATATATTAATTTTTTTATTTGTTCACCAGACTTTGTATACCCAAACAAGGCTAATGTATGGTTTACAAAATAAACCTAGCCTTGATTTATATCCAACATGAATTACCTCCATTGTTTATGAATGTAATACTCAAAGGTTCATTAATCAAGATTCGACACCATGTCAAATTTTGATTAAAGAAGGCTATTTTAACTTAAGCACCATGCTTAATTTAAAAAGTCTATAGATGTACCTTAAGAATACACCCAAACTAGAGCATTCATCATAAGCAAGGGAGATAAGATTTGATATGAGCAAGTTTTTTTTCTCATGAAGACAAATGTGAGCAAAAGAGTTGGTGGGCTTTTATGTGCCTTTGCATACCTGAGTTTTACTTACCGGCAGCATATGGATGGAGCTTCGAAGTTGTTGCGGCGGTTGCATGATTGCATATGGTCTAACTCCGGTGAGCCATAAGGCTAGGCCACACACACAACTAGTGTTTATGGACCATGGGCCTTAGTGGTTGCAAAGGTCTAGAGGAGAATCCCCTTTTTTTCTTCTTCTTCTTTTCTCTTTCTTTTTTTCTTTTTTTCTTTATCAACTCTCTTTTTTGTAGCAAGGCAGAGCTGACATCACTATATATATATATATCTTTTTTTAAGATAGCTTTTGGTATGGAACTTGTGGTGAGATTCTCACCATCCTCCCCCACACTTGGACTTTTGTGTAAAAGTCAAGTGTGCAATGTCGAGGGTCTCCCTTTGAGTGTGTTCCATCAACAAAGAGCATCAACATGTACGGTTGATGAATTTCCTCATGTTCTCAAGCATTGTCCGTCCCCTCTTCTTCTTGATCTCTTCCTAAAAAGGTTAGTAACCAAGAATTCCCGAAGGTGCATACTTACTTGACCGTATTATCTTGCTTTTATTGACAAGAAAGTTTTTTTCATTAATATATATATTTTTATGATAATCTATTTTTTATTTTTTATGATAATCCAGGGTATCTCCTAGCAGTGCTTAATTTATAGTCTTAAGCTTGACTGCGGGAACTTCTTCTTGCAACTATCATTGGTGGTGTAGTTCCCAGCTTCACCACCAACCATTTAGCGTTATCATTCAAGCTGCAAGGTTAGTGTCACAATGCAACAACCGGATTTGCAATATTTCTGATAAACATATGCATCCACAACCATTCTCCTAAAGAGTTTTAAAACAAGGACTGAGAGATGGTTGGGATTCTCGTAGTTGCACGCGGTACTAAGCATGATGTCCATGGCACATGAGTTTTCTTTCTTGAAGGATACATCATGTACGGTCAACATTGAATCTCGACCATTGAGAACAACGTTTGGATGGACAGAGGGACATGGCTTGGGTTCAAGTGAGGGTAACTATGATCGTTCAGTTTCATAAGCAAGCTTAGGTGAAACGAACGGGGATATAAACTTCACCTCCTCGAACGGGTTATGGTTGGGTTGCTGCTTTGCCTTTGGACTTTCAAGACAAGGGATAGGAATGGCAGAAGCTGTTGTTCCCAACTTTTCATCAAGGCCCCCATAGGAAGGTTTTTCTTGAATAAGATTTTCAAGAGGGTGGCCTATGAGAATATCAAACTCAAGGATGGCATAGATATGAAAGTCCATGGTAACCTCAATTTTGTCAATTATGACTGGCACGTCCCTGGCGATCCCACAACACTCGAAACATAGTCCCAAAGGACTTTTAAAGAGTTTATTGGTCGAGACTAGCGGCACGTTACCCAAAAGGTTTTTTGCTAGGAATTCTGACATGATACTAGTTCCGACTATGGGGTTGTGTAGGGCTTCTATGTTTGTTCCCCTTAACGAGCAAGGTATGGTCTTGGAAGGTGAAAGAATCTAAATTGCTTCAGAAGAATATTTCACTTCCATTAACCATTCCTTTGATGGTTCCACTCTAGGGGAACTTCCTTTGTGTGCTTTTCATGTCGTGATGTCTTCAAGGTATTGCCATAATCCTTGAATTTGATAGAGAACTCCAAAGGATGAAGTACTCTTTCCTTTGGTGTTCGTGGTTCAGGTGAGGGCTCATGAGTCAAATCTAAGGATGGTATGGGTTTGGATTCAAGTAATGAAGACTCCTCAACACTCGACATGACTTTGCCCTAGAGAAGTTTGGTTCTTGTGACAGAAGAAGTGTGTCTGTCGATGAAGTTTTCAAGGAATTCCACTTGTTCCATCACAGGTTTGTGTGTGAAACAACCTCCGACAGTCATGTCTAGGCATAGGTTAGCATCTATGTCAAGACCCAAACAAAAGAGACACAAAATCACTCCATCGGGTAAACACAAATCTGGGCCAGTGTGTATTAACATTGAAAACCTAGCCCAGGCTACACCTATAGAATCCTTCTCATACTGCTCAAAATCGAGGATCACCCTTGGTAGAGAGACGATACAGGACATGGGGAAAAGTGCAAGACAAAACTTGTCTTTAAGTTCATCCTAGTCCCCATTCAAACTTCCTATGACAAAAGTGTACCATTGTTTCGCCTTCCCTATGAGGGAGAAGGGAAAGAATTTCCGCCTTAGTGCTTCTTGTGTCATGCTTGAGATGCTCAGGCATTAACACATCTCCTTGAATTCTAGTAGGTGTTGGCAAGGCTTTTCATTGTCATGCCCTGAGAAGGGTTTTGCCCGAACCATGGCTATCAAGCCAGGGCAGAGTTCATGGTCAGATGAAAAGTTTGGTTTTGGTGGTGGCTCATGGAACTCGACCTTTGAAGCGGATGGGTGCGAAGTTGAAGTTGGCTCCATAGTAGAAAGATAAAAGAAGATATTTTTGTTTTTATAAAAAGAAAAAATATAGATACGAGGATGAACTAGGTTCAAAGAAAATAGAACCGTTCCCCGACAATGGCGCCAGAAAGCTTGTTGGTATTTCTTAACGTCTACATATGTTAATTCATAAGCGTACGAAATTACCGTTGTAGCTTTCACCTAGAAGTATTAAGGGTATCGTATTTCCACAGGGAACAGAGGTATTTCTTCTAACTAATTCATCCAAGGACAACACAAGGATAGCTAATGAGGGTAGAGAAGGATTCCTATGGCTTAGGGTCAAAGGATAGATAAACTTTACTCCTTGCTTACTTCAGGCATTGGTGAACACTTGGTCTACCAAGCTTAGCCAGCCTATAGCTCTACACCGTACCCGAATGTGGAGGATTACAAGGGACAGATAGGGCTATCACCACCTGCCGCCTATCCCTCAACCAGAGGATACGAGGCAAACAAAGGTAGCCTCTAGCCTAGATACGACATCTACGCTATTGACTACTACTCTAGAGCGTTAACAGGGGTTATTCATCCTCATTAGGGCCCTTCTACTAGAGCATCCGTCATGGGGATGGATGATGAACCCACAAACAAGTAAAAGTATAGCTTAACTACTCAAAGACTTTATAACCAAAAGAACCACAAACACTTACTAAATACCCATTGAGGTACAAAGCCGATGTTCGCCGAGGTACAAGCGGGGGGGGGGGGGAGGTTACCGACAAGCCCAGCACTTCTTTCCCAAACTCTCCCTCACATCTCTCCCTACTACTTTGTTAGAGCTATCTAGGGCCTAAGCCCATGGAGTGGTGCTCTTGCTCTTGCTCTATGATGCTCTTGCGCTCTTGTGTTCTTGTGTGTTGTTGTCAAATGAGGAGGAGGGAGCCTCCTTTTATAGTTGGAGAGGAGGGGGTCATTTGGAAAAGCTTCATCCCCTCATGGAAGGCACCAAACTACCCTCAAACCGACCACAAGATGCGTTGAACCTGGCCGGGCACCTACGTAACCGTCATTGTAAAGGCGACATCGCACTACTACAGATTGACTTATCACTATCGCCACTTTCACTGTCGTAGCGATAAAAGCGTCAGTGTGACACTTCCACCATTGGTTGGACCGATTGGGAGGCCTCCTAAGGATGGAAACCGGTAGTTGAAAACTATCAATGCGGCAGTGGTAGTGGGGTTGAATTCCACTGTCGTTTGGAACGCTGAGCCGATTGGGATAGGCGTTATGGTCATCGGCCCTACACGACCGTTTGGTGTACCAGCGGTAGTAAATTCTACGTGAGTTATTTCCCTATTTTCCAACTACCCACAACACAGTTGCATCACCATTACTTTCATCTTCCCTGGTGCTTATATTAACTGCTCCTCCCTGCTTCTCCATCTTCAAGGTTGGCCTATTTAGCTAGGGCTGGATGCGGTTCTTGGCAATCCACACACTCCTTCCTCCTTAGATACAGATAGATACAGACAAAGCTCTTGAGCCAACCATCTATATTTTCTTCATCGCCATGACACTCCTTCTCCAACTCCTCTGGCGACAGCAGCAGCGTTGGGAGAAGGCCTTCAAGATTGGGTACTACCGACATCTAGGTGCAGCGGGGGCTGCTCGATCTAGGTGCTAGTGGAAGTTTTACGATTAAGGGGGTTCACTTATTTGGGCAAGCCAAGGGGTACTTGTCGATACACGACCCATAGGATACCCCACAAGGAAGGGAGAAGACCTAGTCTAACTAGGATTCTTTTCATATAATCTTAGTAGTAGTATTATTCTGTAATCCTAATAGGAACTCTCATTGTAAACCGATTAGGACTCTGGCCTTCTGACTATATAAAGGAGGGCGGAGTTCCTGGAGAAAAGAATATATAACACAACACTTTACAATCAATCCAACGCAAAGGCTAACGCCGAACTAGACATAGGGCTATTACTCGATCACGATCGAGGGTCCGGACCAGGATAAATCGACTGTCTCTTGCGTTTACCATCGAGTTCTGCATACGCTGAAGCCCGAACAAACTGCCCTGGGTACCCCCGTGGTAGGCTATCGGTGATGAAACATCGACACACAAGACTCCCTCTAGCTATGACAAGATATACAAGAGCTATAAGATACGCCCGGGGGCTGCTCTACTTCAGAAACTATTATATTCATGACTATGGAGATTTTAGACCACGCAGCAAAATGCTTGATGAATCAAAACAGCACACCAGGAGGGTATTTATAGGCCAAAGAAGCGGTGCACATGGACCGGGAGCACCAACGGAACAAACCTAACAAAGGACACAGTGAAAAGACAGAATTCAATGAAAGAGGACTTAGGCGTGAAGGAACAGTACTCAAGGATAGGCATATTTGAAAGGATATACCAACACTGTACAACTCGTAAACAAATAGCATTTACACTCAACCGCCACCATACAACTACATATGACAATAGCAGACTACCAGAGAATATGCCAAGACCCTGCATCCGAGTTCTTTCTGAATAAAAGAACCCGGATATATGCTCGGGGGCTGCAACAGGAGAGGTTCTCAGTTCTTTGAACAACTTAGATTCAAGACCCTCCAACTCTTTGTTCCAAATAGCAAGAGGCTCGGGGGCTACACTCAGTGAGTGCACTTTTTTGAAAAAAAAAGTGCACATCACTCAGAAGACTTCTTCAAGACAGCAGTTCTCAAACAACATAAGATTCAAGAGCCTCCAACTTTTTGTTCCAAATAGCAAGAGGCTCGGGGGCTACACTCAGTGAATGCACTTTTTTCTTCGAAAAAGCACACATCACTCAGAAGACTTCTTCAAGACAGCAATTTTCAAACAACATAAGATTCAAGACCCTCCAACTTTTTGTTCCAAATAGCAAGAGGCTCGGGGGCTACACTCGGTGAGTGCACTTTTTTCTTCAAAAAAGCGCACGTCACCAAGAAGACTTCTTCAAGACAAACCACTTCAAGGCCTCATGACAAAAAGAACCTGGACCGAGCTATATCCGAGTTCTTTTTGATAAAGAACCCAGGTATATGCTCAGGAGCCCTTCGACGAAGAATCAGAACAATTTCAAGACAAGACCCTCCAGCTCCTTGTTCCAAATAGCAAGAGGCTCAGGGGCTACACCCAGATGGGAGTACTTTTTTCTTCAAAAAGCACACACCACTCGAAGATCCCAAGAAGCGCTACATGGTTTCACTCAAGAAAGCACTCAGACGACGCTTGTTCCTGCTCGGCAAGACTTGAAGGAACAAGACGAGGCTTCCAGAACTCAACCATGAAGTGCTCGGGGGCTTGTCGATACGGGACCCACGGGATACCCCACAAGGAAGGAAAAAGACCTAGTCTAACTAGGATTCTTTCCATGTAATCTTAGTTGTAGTATTATTCTGTAATCCTACTAGGAACTCTCATTGTAAACCGACTAGAACTTTGGCCTCCTGACTATATAAAGGAGGGTAGAGTTCCTAGAGAAAAGAATATATAACACAACACTTTACAATCAATCCAACACAAAGGCTAATGCCGAACTAGACGCAGGGCTATTACTCGATCATGATCGAGGGTTCGAACCAGGATAAATCGACTGTCTCTTGCGTTTACCGTCGAGTTCTACATACGTTGAAGCTCGAACAAACTGCCCCGGGTACCCCCATGGCAGGCTATCGATGGTGAAACATCGATAGTACTCAATGCACTTTGGTATCCCTAGTTTGCCCTGTGCATTTCTTGTGCTGATTCACCATCCCAGCACCCTGGCGATCCTCCTTCCTCTAGAGCAGCAGCAACGATGGTGGTGCTTCTCTTCCATGCCCTCCTCATGACCATGAGACATGAGCATGACCATATCCTAATCGACAAGGAAGTTACTACACAAGAAATGTGGATAAAAATGGTTTCCTTCATTTTTCCTACTGTTAAACTTACATGTTGACAATTAGTCATCCTATGCAAGAATGCACATGCTCGCGACCATGAGAGGTGGAGATGCTCCTCTTGCTCTCTCTATCTTGACTGTGAGAGGTGCAGGAGGGAAGGTAAAGCACCTCACTAAGATGCTCCTCTTCTTGCTCTCTCTCTCTCTAGACTGTGAGAGGTGCAGATGCTAGTGGAAGTTTTGTGAGGTGCTGCCTTGTCCTTAGCTTGCACTGCCTGTCTCTAGACTCGACTATGGGATGTACCAGTACTTGATAGGTCTTTGTTATTATACACCCAGTATTCTTCGATTGGTCTTTGCTATTGTACAACTAGAATGTAACTGAAGTTATCAATGAAATTGCTGTGATGATTGTTACTATGTCGTTTATATATAGTTTTTGCCTTAAAAACAATTAATAATTGAATGGTTGTGAGGCTTGTTACTCCATTTTTTTGAAGTGTCATAGTATTTGCCTTGGCTACATAGATGTGAGCTAAAGCACCTCACTGAGATGGTGCTGGGCTAGAAGTATTTGCCTTGGTTTATTTGCAAATTGTCATTATTGCAGCTCCCATCACCGTTTCATACGGTGATTCAGCATTAGTGTTAGATCGCAAAGTGCAGAGAATCTAATGGTCCACGTCGACTTCCTTGCTCCATCGTCCATGACTCGCGTGGGTGGCCGTGGATGTCATGGACCTTCACTGTTGCCTTCCCTGCTCGTGTTTATTAGTGGAGATGACTTGAATAACTTGTATTAAGAAATTAGAAACATGTGTAAGGGAATCTAAACTGCATCATACGAGAAGGAAGATAAATGTAACGAGTTTAGAAAGGAATTGTACTTGCATATCATTGTATTAAGGAGAATGAAGAGTTTATCATACAAAAAAAGAGTTTGTCATACAAATCCCTACCATCCAGATATATACATATCAACATTGATCTGCACAGAATCTACCACATTGATCTAAAGAACCTATCACACTCATAGTGTATCCTACACTCCTCACTGTAGAACATAGCCCACTCCTCCCAACCTTCCCATCCTACATGGACACCACAGCCTCTGCCTCTGCACTGATGTTCATCCTAGCGACGCACCGACATGGCCTGAGGAGGCAGAGGACTAGACTAACCTAGTACCAGCCACCCAGGCAAGTCCTCCATCCTAAACTTGGCCTATTCGAGGTGCCATGTACATATCTTGTTCTTCCACTTCACATTCGCCGCTAGACCCACTTCATCACCTTCAACCTTCCTCAACCACCGTCGGGCAATGTTGTCGTTGCCAGCACCGCTATTGGACCTATGGAGCACAAGGGAGAGAACAAATACAACAACATCATGGCCTACCATGGCAGAGTGCTCAAGCATGTTGAGCCACGGCATGAGCGTAGTGCGGTCTTCCACGAAGACAGCATGCATCCTAGCATAGAAGTAGGCCTCCAGGTTGTTGACGCTAGCAAGACTGACGATGAGCTTGGTGCAGTACTCATGGTCATAGAACCGGTTCTAGGTCCTAAGGTGTATCCCATGCAGCAGCACCCGCCATAGTGGTATGCTCTGTCCCACTACGGCATCGCCACACACCCTACGCATCTATGAATAGGTTGCCCCACAGGCTGCCAAGAGCTTCCATGGGATCTGCTACAACCATAGTGATGTGGCTAACAATCTCAATAGCCATATCCTTTGAGAGCTTCTCCATGAAATGAGGATACATGCGGTGGCTACAAAAGATGGATCCTCGGGGCGGGGAGCGACGTCATGGTAGAGCAGAGCATTGGGGAGGGGATCGAAGTAGAGCAAGGAGAGTTCCAAAAAACCCTCTTAGGATTTTATGATCGCTCTGTTCTTGAAGATTCCACGGCGCGGGGATGTTGAACGTCTCAGGGAAGTCAATCGTCATCCTCCTTGTGAATCTCGTAAATCGTGTATGAAAATGCAAAAAAATTTAGAATGAAAAAATCTTCTATAAAAGCGGAGGCTAAGGCGAGGAAGCAAGTACATGATTCCTTTTCTCTCAAACTTCTATCTTCTTTGTTCGGCGCACTACTATGACACCCCATCTTTCACATCTCATTCAATGGCGGATCGAGCAATGAAGCGCCCAATGGAAGAATCACGTTGGTGGAGCAGCTAGACGTGGCCACCTCCGCCCTACACGAGGAGAGCCAGGAGGCGGACCGGCTGCGCCTCTCCATTGCCGCCATGAAGCAGGAAATGGCCATGGTGGAGCTTGCCACCGCCGAGGCCTAGACACGCCTCGCTGGTAAGGCATTCGGCACGATATGATCTTGCTCTTTCACTATGTGCGACGTTGTGTCTTCAGTTGTAGTGTTTTCTTGTATCATTTTTAGCCATCTAGGAGCAGCTGATCGTCGCGTAGGGTGAGGCGGCCGAGGTGATCTACCTTCGCCAGGTAGCCAAGGACAATGCTCGTGTCTCCTCTAGAATGGCGGTCGAGAGCAATAGGCGCTACCAGGACCTCCACGTGGCAGTAGGCAGCGTCGATTGCGTGCTTTCATCTCCTGCGCCTGCGGAGATGACCCTAGCGAACTGCCTCCGCACTGTGCCACCATGGGTCGTGGAGGTGGCCACGTACTACATTTACCTTAGGGCCGCTTCAGCCATGGCCACCGTCGAGCTTCGGCTGGGTGAGGACCTGACCGTGGTGGAGTCGAGGTTCCCGGGAGAGATGAGCTATCGGCAGCACCAGAACCTGATCGGCGAGTTCTCCACCTTGGGCGATGACATCCTGGCCATGGTGGCTATAGAGGACATCGTTCATAATGCTCCCCACGAGTAGTTCGATTGTAACATGCCTCTACATTATGAATAAAAACATTCATAATATTAGTAGTTGTTACTTTGAGTTCATCTCTGTTTGCTATGACTTGAACATTCCATTTGTGCGCCTTAGAGTTTGCAGAACGTATGACACGTTCATCGTTAGTAGATGCTAACATCTCCCAATCATCACCACCAGTAGCCTTCACCGCCGCTTTCGTCAATTTCCAAGCCCGCGCGTGAGTCCTACGCGTCACTCCCATGTCTGATATAGTTGCTTAAAAAGGATGCTCCCCACCATATCTTTCTCCTCCTCAATGTTGTTGTTCCTCATCACCGCCCCTGCTCCCCTATGTTGAACTGCGTGACCACCCCTACTCAACGGCGTGCTAGTCACCAGTCACCGCCAACAAGCTAGTGCTCCATGCTGGTAAGCCTCACCGATAGGTAGACAACATAGATCCACCGGTGACCAGGGTGGCACTCAACACCGCCGTCACCACTCGAGCTCAATGCCGCAAGATCCAAAGGCAATGGTAATGCTTTCGCCGAGGTATCGAAGAGTCGCCACTCCCCACTAGTCCTCATTGGAGCACCCACGCAAGGGTGTAGCTCCCCCTTGATCCACGCAAGGATCAAGTGCTCTCTACGGGTTGATTCTTCGACACTCCGTCGCGTCAAATCACCCAAAACCGCTCACAACTTGAGTTGGGTCACCCACAAGCTCCGTCGGGTGATCACCAAGCTCCCAATCACCACCAAGCCATCTAGGTGATGACGATCACCAAGAGTAACAAGCACGAACTCTCACTTGACCACGCGAAGCCTAATGAGAACGGTGGATGCACACTTTGCTACTCTTGATTCACTAATGAGGCTACTCTCTTGGATTCTTAAATCTCAATCACCTCACAAGGACCTTGCTCTTCATGGCACTCACAAACATGTTTCTCAGCTATTGGAATGAGCAAAAGTAACTCCACACACGAGTGGAGCTTCTATTTATAAGGCAGCCTGAAAAACGAACCGTTATGAGCTTCTACGGGGTGACCGGACGCTCCAGTCAGTTCAACCTGCACACCAGTGTTTAAGTGTTGACCGGACGCTGGTAGGGTCCGATCACCACTGACCGGATGCATCCGGTCGTATTAAACCCTCACTGGAACCTTACTGTACTCGACCAGACGTTGAACCCCCAGGGTCCGGTCAGTACTGACCGGACATGTCTGGTCGCAGATTTCCTTCTCTGGAACCTTACTAGAGTCGACCGGACGCTAGACCTCAGTGTCCGGTCACTTGACTACTCCAGCGTCCGGTCGCACTAGACGCAATCTCCTTGGTCAAATGAACTGACCGGACCCTACGACCAGCGTCCGGTCACACCGGAGCCAGCGTCCAGTCAGCATTTGACCCTCCATTCACTTCCAACTCTCGATCATATGTGTAGGAAGTTTGCTCCAAAGGATCTTAGGCATATGTAGGAGCTACCTAGTGCTAGTTTTAACAAGTGTGCACCACACCTAACTCACTAGACTCACCTAGGTCAAGCTACCCATCCATACCCCCCTTAATAGTACGGCCAAAGGAAAAACAAAGTCCTAAACTACTCTAAGTGTCTCTCCAACTCCAATTGACACTTAGAACTAGTCATCCTTAACCTTGTCGTCCATCCTTTGAAAACCGAAATGATTTCCATCATAGGGGCATGACCACCTCGATTGCCCAATCGATCCCCATTACCATGACCTAACTTAATTACCTCTGCAAAACACACATTAGTCATAGTAATCTTATATTGTCATTAATCACTGAAATCCAACTAGGGGCCTAGATGCTTTCACCCCTCCTTGTCCTTCTTGCCCTTCCTCATTCAGGGTGTCGTGATCTTAGATTGCTCTCGGGGCCTCATCCTCTTCTAGTACTCTGGGTTTTGCTATGTTGTCTGCAATCCGGTGACTAAGAAATGATTGCTACTGCCGGGTAGCAACCATTCATATGGTTTAGCTCGCTTGGGGTTTGATCCGACAGTCTTCTTGCACTTCCATATGTTTGATTACGGGATCAATGATGATGACTCCTTAGGTGTCAACATCTACTCATCTAAAACTAGAGCATGGATCTTTAAAGAATCTAAATGGGGCGAGGGTATTGTAGTATCCAGATATGGGAAATGTGTGTTTGTTAATGGTTTTATGCACATGCTGGAGTTCACCCAAATAGTCGTTGATATGGAGGGAAAGACATGGAGAAAAATTTGTAGGCCAATTGGTGATGCAATCTCCATCCATGAAGCTCAGGGTCAGTTGTGTTTATGTACTGGTGATACTTTGAATAGGTATGAGCTTTCAATCTAGATCCTTTAAGACTATGATACTAGTAAATAGACATTGAAGCATAAGGTGACCATGCTGGAGCTATTTGGAAAGAAGAATATTGAAATTGGTACCGAGGTTTGTGATGCGGCCCACAGAGTGATTGCAGTTCATCCAGAATAGAATTTGATTTTCCTTGTTGGGGAGGATAAATCACTGCTTACATATGACATGAACCGCAGTAAAATTCATATCCTCCCTGCCTAGGCCATCGGCTATCCTAGAAGTACTTGAAAACTATTATGTATGAGTGGTGGACCTCACTATCTTCCTTATGTTCCCTTATTCATGGAGTCATTAGCAGAGCAGTAAAAGTGCATATGCTGTATTTTGTTGTAATTACATCATGGCTTTGTTCAGGTAGGTAGTTGTTTTGATTCTATATATAGGCCAATTTAGGCTTCGTAACTAAAGGAATGGTGTGTTGAATATTATTAATTGTGCTGCTTTGTGCTGGTGGAGTCTAAGTATTTTTGAACAATTTTCCTACATTGACTAGGAGAAAGAAGAGGGGTTCCATGGTGCATTGCCTACCAATTCGAAGGATGCACTAATTATATTCATTTTTGCCTCGCAAGCAGGAGTGCCACATAGGAGGAGCATAGCCACATCATTTTGTTATGTAAGCCTGTAGAGATTAGTACCTTTAGTTTGCAATCTATGTACCGCTTGTGTTAGGACATCAGTTGAGAAAGATCTTATGGTAAGCGTCCATCGTTATTGTAAGAACATGGTTTATGGATGCAATGATTATATATGTATGCTTTGTGTTCAGTAAGCTATTAAGGGCCATTTATTGTTTTGTTATCACCACCGTCATTGGTCGTGCAAACGTCCAACACCGTCGCTATACGTATTATGTGGCAGCGATCAAAGTGTATCACCACCGAATCATTTAGTAACCCGACACCGACTAAACGATCATCAAAGGCGGATCATGGTGCAAGGCGATGGTGACCATGACTTTGCACTGGTGGATCATACACTGAAGCGACGGTGGCATTAACCTCTACACAAGCGTCTCGACTGTCGAACCGACAGTGAACTCGCACCGCTGACAGTCGGATCGAAGTACAAGGTGATGGTGCTGGTGACCACTACACAGGTGGTTGATGTGCCCACACGACAGTTTTGATAGCCTTGACACAGTTAGATCATTTGCCAATGCGACAGTGTTAGTGTACATCCACAGCCAGGTCGTGCTCCAATGCGACTGAAGTAAGGATCTTATCATGGATGGATCATGAGCCAATATGGTGGTGTGAGTGTACACCACAGACGGTCTTAGATAGCAATGGTGAAGGCTATGACCATCATTGCCGACAGCTTACTGTCGAGGCCAAAAATTGTACTGCGTTGTGGGTTACGATGTGACTATGAAAGGTGCGAGTGTAGTACTATCAACCAACCGACAAAATCTATGCCCGAGGTGCACCAGTGGTGGTGTGGGCGCACTAGGGGTGTGGCCACACCCCAACTGGTCCCAAATGAGCCCAGGTTTGGCTGGTGGCCTCCTATGACCTTCTAGAGCGGGCCTGCAAAGTTTCACGCTGTTTGGAGCACGTTTGCTTTGGATTTTGGGCATTTTTCTTCACGTGACAGGGCCCTAATTTGTCTAGTAAGTGGGCCTTCTCCTCATGGACTCATGTCGGGTGATGTTACGCCTTGTCATATTGCGTATTTGGCCGTGTTTTCCTTGTTATTCCGACATGTCCTCCTGTAAATGGTAAAACACCAAAACTCGTGGAAATTGTTAGTTCTAAAGCCCTGTGTCTAAGTTTGGTGATAATTTCGGTGGATTTTATGCGAGTGTTGGTGGTTAAAAGTGTGAGTTAAAGACCACCAACACTAATAAATCATCACAAGAGGTGGCTAAATGCTTCTTCCCTACATCACAAAAATTAGTCACATGTTGCAATTGATCACTTGACTCATGTAATGAGCTCTCATTATTTTTAATTTTCTTGGAAAACATTTTAATGAGAGAAGCATGTTATTCTAATAATTCTTCATGAGATGCAAGAAGCTTCTCATGAGTCAATCTTAGCTCATCATGTGAAGATTTAAGAACATCAAGTAAGTGCTTATGATCTTCACATGAATTCTTTAGAAATGAGTTTTCTTTTTCCAATTTCATTATTTTAAATTTCTCATTTTCTAAAGATATGGTCATGCTAGCAAGTCTAATAACAAGCTTATCATATTAATCAACATGATCAACCACATTAGCATTTTGTACCTTTGTGTCACCTTGTGACATGAAGCAATGTGGTGTAGTGGATGGGCTTGTAGTAGCATCACAATTACGGCCCGAGCATGAACCATCATCACCAAGTGTGCTTGAGGTAGAATCATCATTTGCATCACTTGGGGCATCACCATCAACCTTGTCAAGTTAACTTGTGGTAGATACATCATCATCATCATCACTTGACCATGAGGTGGAGCAATCTTCCACAATCACCAAATTGGGGTGAAGCTCAACACACTCATGTGCCTCCTTACAAAACAACGATGACACGATGATTTTATCCTAAGGTTCACGTGCTTGTCAATACACTAGTCCCCGTTGTGTCGATCGCTCACTTGGTGGTTCACAGCTAATTGGCATCACCTACCAAGCCCACACGTCGGGCACCGCAAGAATCTAGTGAGAGTAGCTCAAAGACACGCTCTACTAGAGTCGCTCTTCGTAATCCCCACAGGGTGAGCACAACCCCCTCACAAATCCTCCTCCGGTGCAGTGCACAATCTTCTCACGTGCTTCGATGGAGTCACAGGCCACCAAGCCATATAGGAGGTGGCAACCTCCAAGAGTAACAAGCACCATCGCCTTGCAACTCGAACACCTAGTGACACTCGATGCAATCTCACAATGCAATCGCACTAGAATCGCTCAGTCGCTCGATCGGATGAACACTACCAAGCATGAGTGAGTAAGAGGGCTCCCAAGCACCACCACATAAGCCACCAAGGCTCTAGTGTGCTCAGCAACGAGCCCTAGGCTAGCTACCACTTCTATTTATAGCCCCATCAACAATTAGAGACGTTGCCCCTTCACTAGGCTGAACACGGGACCGTCGGACAAAGGGGAACCGACCGTCGGACCATCCGACGGAGGGTCCGATGCCCTGTCATGGCCACTCCTGCGCTGCCATGCATCCTAGTTGAATCTCCCAACCGTTGCGGGCCCAACGGTCGCCTGCCGCGCTGAAAAGTCACCATCGGACTCACCTACATGAGACCATCAGACCGGTCGATGCCCAGGGTCCGACGCCTGCCAAAACTACAATGAGAGGGTCAGAGGCCATCAGACTGAGTCTGTCGCCTGGCTGTCGAACACACCAGAGTTCGACACTTCTCCTCGCGTGCTCACAAGCTGCCACGTGTCCACGCTCGCGTGCTCCCGCGGAGGAACAGTGCGCTAGGCCTGTCTGACGCTACCGAACCAGTGGGTCTGACGCTTTCTAGAGTGTGCCCGAGGGATAGGGTTAGTCATCAAACCAAGAGCCATAGGCTCCAATGCCCCTCCTTGCTAGGGTCCGACGCCCCTCCTTACCAGGGTCCGACACCCCTCCCTCCACTCTTTTCTTCTTCGAGTTGATCTGTTTCAGCTCCAATGACTTCTCCTTTACAAATGTGCTAACTCCACCAAGTGTACAACACCTTGTGCATGTGTGTTAGCTTTTCACAAACATTTTTCAAAGGCGCCACTCGATCCTAGCAACGACGCAAAGTTAGATCACTCGAGTGGCACTAGATGACCGATATGCAAACAAGTTTGCCCCTCTTGATAGTACGGCCATCTATCCTAAACTTGGTCATAAACTTCTCTACACACCTATGACCGGTGAAATGAAATGTCCAATAGGTTATACCTTTGCCTTGCGCATTCCATTCCATGTCCTCCGATGTTGATGCAACACATGCACAACCATATCACAAATGATATGATCCACTTAATATCATTACGTGACCTTGCTAGTTCATTGATCTTCACCTCACTTGTTTTTCACCGTTGCCTTCGTCTATCGGCACCAAGTTTTTCTCAAGCTTCACTGCCACGTGATCCATCGCTCCAAAGCCTCCAACTTGCCCTTCACGCTTGCAACAGATCCATCAAGCCAAGTCTTGTCTTGATCTTCCCCTCCCCCCTTAGTCACATGACTCAATGTCATGTCTCATACGCAATGAGTTCCTTCATCACATGTGTGAGCCTTGTAATATATCCAAGCCATTTCACCTCTATGGCATAGGTTGCTCACACATGATGCGCTTGTGGACTAATCACCTGTGTATCTCAATTAAACACATATTAGTCCACCTAAGGTTATCATTCAATTACCAAAACCAAACAAGGACCTTTCAGGTAAGCAAAAGTCAAATCAAACAAGACCTAAATCGATTTTTTTATTGGCTATCATTTTTGTGTCATTTTAAGATTATTTCCTTTATACATAAAATGGTTATGTAAGGTCCCCCTTTAGGAGGTCTTATCCTCACAAAACGGACATCTCTCTCTCTCTCTCTCTCTCTCTCTCTCTCTCTCTCTCTCTCTCTCTTACCGTTAAAATCACCATTTCTGGCTTCATTGGCTCCGGTGAGGGCCTAAGTAACAACTCGGGTGTTACACACACATAAATTATCTTTGAAAGTCTATCTAAATCCTAAGTGGGTGTTGGTGGATTGAATGACAATAGGACTAAGGGATTAATGAATTTCATGAGAATTGCAGGTATTTAGTCCTAGATGTAATTGTTATGTATCGGTCTCATATTGTGAAGCAAATGACATAATTGAGAAATGAGTCCAAGTTTATTGGTGAAAAATGCATGAATGGCAAGCATGTGATGAATCTAGAAAAAAGGACATGGTTGGATCGATGGAAATCTATTTATCTCTAATATATATGAAGCTTGGTGATACTGTGCAAATGTTGAAATTGGGTTGTATAATAAATAATTTGGCAGCCATGTGTGCTAAGTGAGAGATATAGTTAATTGCATATGGGATGGTCTCATTACATGAAGCTTGCTAGTTCAAATTAAGCAGAAGACAACAATACAAATGAAATGGTTTTCAATGTGTGTGCTTAAAGTTGATTCAAAGCAAGATTTGATTTGATGGCTTCATGAAGTGGAGATAGTAAGGAAAGGGCTTCAAGCGACTAAGAGAAGGTGAAGGGCAAGTGACAACTTGGCGACCGAGGGGCGAGGGACCTAGACTGTGAAGAAAATTCCTACAACAACTCTTAACAAACCATTGTCCCGCTAAAAGCCCTATGACAAATCCTTCATATATCAATTGAATTTTTTTTAATTGAAATTTGTATCTCTTTGGGTCTCTGTCTTGTGTTATTGTGCCGCACTGTACTACCTATCTGTCAGTGCATTTTTTTAAAAAGATTTCCTGTCCATAGTCCTATTCGTTTCGTTGAAATTTAGCTTATGTTAATACTTATGATGAAATGTTGTGAGAGAAAAATATTGTTCATTCGCTGAAAAGTATTGCTGAAGTAGTGAAGCAGAGCAGGGGCCCATATAAGTGGAAACCAAGACCAAAAGAAGAAATTGCCTTTCTGAGCTTCATGAGCACAGATCAAACCTTGCATATTGCCACTAGCAACTGCAGTGTCCTATATTAACTAAAGTACGCGCGTTCGATGTTTTTTTCTGTCAGGAAAAGTAGCTTGCTTAAGAAACTACATAGTACTATATATAACTCATCACATATGCATTCTTAATAGGACACGCTGCAGTTATTTAATGTACTCTGTTTTTACTTTGGAGAGTGCAAGTTAGACCAGTATCCTATTTATAATAAACTTATTTAGAGATATAAATGTTGCTAATAATTTCTATAAAGCTAATCAAACTTAAGAATGTCCGGTCGGTACGAATACCATAGCGACACTTAAAAAGGAACATATTGAGTACGTTGGTGGTTATAAAAGAATCATTAGTGAATAGTTAAAAATTTCATGGATCACAAAAAAAAATCTCAAATCTCGAAACTCCTATGTTAAATGTTAATCATTTATGACACACATAGATGAGACCAAGACACTTTTCTCAAACTCAACACATAACATGATGGCTTATAAAATTACTCAAAGATGGAAATACACTAGGGCAATATTTCCCTACTCGCCCCCGTAAATGCACACAACCTTTTTTTTTTGGTGTGTGTGCTATCGAATTTGTCATGTGTACCTTAGTTTCGGAGGAAAATTCAGCAGCGGTCCTCAAATTTGACATTAGATGCCATCTAGGTCCAGCGGTCCTCAAATTTGATATTAGATATCATCTAGGTCCATGTATTCTTAAAATGCTATTTTTAGGTCCTTTAACTTGGCTCCAGATCTCATCAAGGTCCAGATGTATCCTAACCCACACTTATGCTAACGTGGCATGCATCTAACGTGTGGGCCTGTGCCATGCCACGGGTCGCTTGTGCGGCCTCGCCGTTGAGGTGTTGACCCGAGCCAGCGACGGCCGCCCTGCGCAGCGGGGTGCCCGCGCGCGGCAAGGGCGGGGGCGGCTGAGCAAGGCTGCCCGCGCGCGTGCTCTGGGGTTGCTGGCGGCGGCGGAAGGAGGGGCGCCGCAGCATGCCTATTGCCAGGCGCACTCGCCAGCGCCGCAGCGAGTGGCCCTGCGCGCCGGTAGTGTTCGCGGCCACGACGGAGAGCTCGAGCAGCTGCCGCTTCGCTTTCGCTCAGGCGGCCATGCCCCAATCGACGTTCTACCGAACCCCAAAAATACTCACCTACAGCAACCAAATTCATCCTACTCACTTGGTCTCCACTAAATTCCTTGCACCCACGGTTCCATATGGGAGGCACCTAGATTCCCATGGCCAATCTCGTTGAAGTCGACCACCGGGCTGGCCGGAACTGGATTTCCCGCTGCTGCCGGTCTCTTTTCGCCGAAAACAGAGCACCTTTGTGGCTAGCCTTATTCCGCATTTTTCTTTCAATTCCTTGGTTTACTGGCCTCTCCTTGACCTCTCCATTGTGGTGCGCACGCAGGTGGTCCGGGAACCCCGCCGGCGATAGCGTGACACCAGCCATACCAGCCTCGGTGCGCCGCCGTCCCCTTCACGTGCACGTGGGCAGCACTGGTCGGGCCACCTTCTCCCCGACCGTGGCAGCACTAGTCGCTCCACGGCGCCGCCACCCGCCTGGCGCCAGCAGAAGCGTCTCCACGATCTCGTGGATCGGGTACATCGTCGCCGGAGCTGCAGCCGCCCCCACCGCCCACGGTGCATGAGTCCCAGGCGCCCAGCTGCCCTTGCCGCCGGCACTGCGGGAGCCCCAGCCGCTCTCGCCGCGCGCGCGCGTTGCCGTGGAGATGCTGCTCCACGCACTCGGTGCCGTGCGCCCACCAGCTGCAAGGCGTGCGTGCTGCTGCTCCCGCGGCGGTTGGGCCATGCGCAGGAGGTCCCTGTCAGCGTAAGGAGTGAGTTAAGATTCATTTGGACCCCGATAAGACCCAAAACCAAATTTAGTGCCCTGTAAATATCATTTTAGAAGTACAGGGACCTAGATGACACCTCACGTCAAGCTCAAAGACAATTCATAAATGTTTCTCTTACTTTTATATGGTCCTCCTAGATTGCTTGGACTTACGTAGGTTTTTATCTAACACATGTCTTGGGCGACAAAAGGCCCTGAAAGAGTATGTGGATCAACTAGACGAGTTGCATTGATCTTGTGTGTGTACATATATAGTATACAATCAGTGGCCGTGGCCACTCCATGACATGTGCGAGCGGGCTTAGCGCAGGAGCGTGGGCACCGTGGTGACCGGGCGCGCATGCGGCGTGCGGAGCACGCTCTGCGGATCTTGACGTGGCGAGTGCGGCACAGGCGTTACAAGGCACGCATGCTAAAGATAGGCGGGCTCTAGCCATTGTTGAGGCTGGTCCGCTGACACCCCCCACAGTCTCGACGGCCGGCGCTGCAACGGAGAGGCTGTCTCGGAAGTCGTTGAACAATGCCGATGGTAGACCTTTGGTGAAGACATCAGCTAGCTGCCTTGCACTTGGAACGTGTGTTACCCGCAGCTCACCAATGGCGACCTTCTCCCGGACAAAGTGTATATCTAACTCGATATGCTTCGTGCGCCGGTGGTGTACTGGATTCCGCGACATGTACACCGAAGAGATGTTGTCGCAGAACGCCACTGTCGTCGATGGTACCCTGCAAAGAAGTTCGTCGATGAGATGTCGGATCCATGAACACTCGGAGACGGAGTTAGCGATGGCGCGATACTCCGCCTCGGCGCTCGACCTCGATACCGTGTTCTGTCGTTTAGACCATGAGATGAGGGAGGACCCAAGGAAGACGCAGAAGCCGAAAGTTGATCGCCGCGTGTCCGGTCATCCGGCCCAGTCTGCATCCGAGTACGCGGTGATCGTCGGCATTGGAGCAGCCCGCAGTTGGACGCCGAGAGTGAGTGTGCCTTTGATGTACCGTAGGACGCGCTTCAGCATGGTCTGGTGCATGTCCCGTGGCGCGTGCATATGGAGGCAAACCTGCTGCACGGCGTACGCAATGTCTGGACGTGTGAGCGTCAGATATTGCAGTGCACCGGCAATGCTTCGGTAGGAAGCGGCGTCGTCGATGAGCTTGCCGTCGGATGTGGATGGCTTTGGCTTGGTGTCTGCTAGTGTAGCAACAACATTGCAGTGCTCTATGCCAGCACGTTGAAGTATGTCCTCGGTGTACTGGGCTTGAGAGAGGAAGAAGCCATGCTGATGACGTCGCACGCTGATGCTGAGGAAGTGGCGCTCCGGCCCCATGTCCTTCACGGCAAAGGCATCATGGAGTCGCTTGATGATGTGCTAGAGGAGAATCATGGAGGACGCAGACATGATCATGTCATCCACGTACAGTAGGAGGTAAGCCGTGGCGCCATGGCAGTGGTACACGAAGAGCGACGTGTTCGCCTTGGACTGAACGAAGCCCAGTGTTGTCACATGACTTACAAAACGCTCGAACCACGCCCGTGGTGCTTGTCGGAGGCCGTAGAGGGAGCGTGATAGAAGACACATGTCGTCCGGGCACTGCGGATCAACGAAGTCGGTGGGTTGTTGGTTGTACACCTGTTCCTGCAGATTGCCGTGAAGAAAGACATTTGACACATCAAGCTGGTGAGCTGGCCAGTTGTAGGTGGCGATGAGCGTGAGGACGATTCTGATCGTGGCCAGCTTGATCACCGGCGAAAATGTCTCGCCGAAGTCGATTCCAGGGCGTTGATTGAACCCACGGACAACCCATCGAGCTTTGTAGCGCTCGAGGGTGCCGTCAGGATTCAACTTGTGCCTGAAAACCCATTTTCCGGTGATGATCCGGGCACCGGGTGGACGAGGAACAAGCTTCCAGGTCCTGTTCGCCTGTAATGCATGAAATTCTTGTTTCATCGCAGCATACCAATTTGGATCCTTGATTTCGCTGCGTATGCTCTTGGGCATCGCTGAGATCGTCGATGTAGCCACCATGGCGTACTTCGGGTTTGGTTTGTGAATGCTAGCCCGAGCTCGAGTGACCATGTGGTGACCAGGAGCTATCGGCGCTGTAGTGGTGATGACGGGCGTTGCAGTCGTCGTGGACGGTGTCAAGTTAGGCGATGTCGTTCGCGTGGACAGCGTAGCAGTGGACGACGTCGAGCTTGGGGACGTAGTCGACGTAGAATGCACCACGGTGGGTGACGGCGTGCCCTGTACTATGATGGGCGACGTCGTGCCGAGAGTCGTCTGTGCGGTGGTCACCGTGGGTGCCTGTACATGGCACATAGTCCGAGCATGCCATGGGTGCTGAGGTAGATGTGTCGGCGAAGGCGGTGGACTCAGCTGCCGTGTCGTGTCGTTGCCGTGGTGCGCGATCATCTGGTCGTCCCCGGCTACTGATGACACAGCAGGTGATGGCGTAGGCGCTTCGTGGAACGGGTAGATAGACTCGTCGAAGATCACATGGCGTGAAGTGATCACCCGGCCGATGGCGAGCTCGAAGCAGCGATAGCCTCTGTGGTCTGCAGGATACCCGATGAAGACACACTTTGTGGAACGCGTGGCGAGCTTGTGCGGTGACATGGCGATCATGTTGGGGAAGCAGAGGTAGCCAAAGACCCAAAGTTCATCGTAGGAGGGCGACACACCGAAGAGCAGGTTGTAAGGTGTCATGGTGCCAGTAGCTCGGCATGGACGTCGATTGATCAGGTGCGTCGCCGTGGCCAACGCCTCGGCCCAGAAGGCAAGTGGTGCTGCACTATGGATTAGTAGAGTTCGTATACAATCATTCACAGTGCGTAAAATGCATTTGGCCTTCCCATTTTGCTATGAAGTATACGGACATGAGAGGCGTAGGTGAATGCCAAGGGAGGAGAAAAGGAGACGCGAGGCCGTGGAGTCATATTCACGACCATTGTCTGTTTGAAATGCAACAATAGGTAAACGAAATTGAGTGTGTACATATGAAATGAAAGCACGGATAGTGGGAAGAACGTCAGACTTGTTTATGAGTGGAACTATCCACAAGTAGTGACTGTAATCATCTAAGAAAATGACATAGTATTTATATCTAGAATGACTCAAAATAGGAGATGTCCAAACGTCGGAATGGATTAATTGAAAAGGGAAAAAGCTTTGTGATGTAGATTCAGCAAAGGGAAGGCGAACATGTTTCCCAAGCCAACATGCAGAACAAGAGTGAGCATCAGACTTATTACAATGAAATGGAAAAGAACTCAAAATATGATCGGTGATGGGGTGTCCAGGGTGTCCCAGCCGTTGATGCCACAAGGGAGTTGTTGATGATGCGGTGAATGCTTGATGTTGGGGAAGACGGAGGGGATAGAGGTCGCCACCGCTCTCACATCGGAGCATCTCCGCCCTAGAAGGAAGAGCCTTGATAGAAAAACCAGAGGGGTCAAACTCGATTGAAACATTGTTATCACGAGTTAAGAGGCGCACACTGATCAAATTTTTGATGAGATGAGGGGAAACAAGAACATCATTTAAGTGTAGAGGATAGGTGGCAGTAGGAATGATGGCATGCGCTTGGTGTTTGACAGGCAACCGCGCACCATTACCTACTGTGATGGATGAAGATGATTGTCGAAGAGAGGAGGATGGAAAATTACCAGGGGATGACGACATGTGGGAGGACGCGCCGGTGTCGAAGTACCACTCCAACATGTTCGGTGGGTGGTGTGGGACGCTGCGTAGAGGGAGCTGGGGTCGAATGCGCTGCCGGGTGGAGCCGCGGTCATGTGTGTCGCCGTCATCGCCTGCTGAGGAAGGAACGGCGGACGGGGGCCCAGAACGCCTGCTCCTAGGGCGCGAAAAGGCATGGACCAGGCTTGCACCATGCCTTGCCAAGGGTTGTAGCCCACGGCCCATGGAGCGGACTATGCGTTGGGGTTGTTGGAGTTCCCGGAGCACGGCGCGCCGCCGTTGCCGCGCCCACGCCCACGCCGCTGGTCCTGACGGTTGTTGGAACATCCATTACCGCTGTTGTTGGAGCGGCCGTTGTTGGTGGAGGAGGAGGATCCGTCCTTGTGGCCGCCGGATGCCGGGTTGGAGGAGGCGTTGCTGATGTCGCCATGAGTCGCAACAAGTGCCTGGCTGGACTCCGCGTTGGCGTCGTGTTCCACGCTGAGCTCCTCAAGGATGAGGAAGGAGCGCGCGGTCTGGAAGGTGTGCGGCGGGTACTTCGACGTGATCACCGGCTTGACGTAGCGGTACAGGGGATTAAGGCCGCGGAGAAGATTGAGCACCTGGCTTGGCTTGGAGACAGGATGGCCGATGTCGTGGAGTTGGTCGGCGATCCGCTTGAGCTTGGTGCAGTAGGCGTTGATGGACATGTCCCCTTGTTGCAGGGAACGCAGTTCGGTTTCTAGGTAGACGGCGCGCTGCATCTCGTTGTCCTGGAACAGCTCCTCGACGGCGTGCCACAGCGAGAACGCGTCGTGGCGATTGCGGCGGACGATGTCGAACACGCCTTTGGAGACGGTGGTGAGGATCCAGTTGACGACACAGTGATCCACCCTGCGCCACTCGCCATCGCGGTCATCATCAGGGGTGGTGGAGTAGATGTGGCTCTCGAGCCCGAACTTGCCGAGAGTGGAGTCGAAGAAGTGCCGCCATTGGCCGTAATTTCCCTCGCCCATGTCGAGGATGATAGGGACGTGATGGCGGATCGAGATCCCTTGGATGGCGGCGGACGAAGCAGGCGCGACGGAGAAGCCCCCATCGGATGACGAGGAGTCGGAGACGCCGGATTGGTTGGAGGCAGGCGCCATCGGAGCAGCGGAAGAAGAAGATGTGGCTGAGGGATTCTAGAGAGAGACCGTGGACGATGATACCATGAAAGAGTATGTGGATCAACTAGACGAGTTGCATTGATCTTGTGTGTGTACATATATAGTATACAATCAGTGGCCGTGGCCACTCCAGCGCATGCGCGAGCGGGCTTAGCGCAGGAGCGTGGGCGCAGCGGTGACCGGGCGCGCATGCGGCGTGCGGAGCACGCTCTGCGGATCTTGACGCGGCGAGTGCGGCACAGGCGTTACAAGGCATGCATGCTAAAGATAGGCGGGCTCTAGCCGTTGTTGAGGCTGGTCTGCTGACAGGCCCTGTTCGTTTAACTTATAATCCATACTTTTTAGTTTATTTTTTAATCAGAATAGTATTTTTCTCTCACGATAAATCAGCCAGAACCGTATTGGGCCAAAGAAACCAATGGACGAGGTCAGATGGGGTCGCGCCGACTTCTCAAGCACGATTTATTAGGAGACTTGTCAAGCTGATGAAGGCGCTTCGTGTTCGTGCAGACGTACGGATGAGCATGCGAGTGAGCATCAACCAACGGTTACCTTTTTTGAGCCTGACACTCAACTGCTAAGTCAAGTCACCCTTCTCTCGGCCGCGGTGCACGTCGCGTTATAGGCTTTCGCCTTCCGGATCCGGAGTGATGAACAAGCCGGCCGGCACCCGTCGTCGTCGTCGCCGTCGCCCGGCCGGGCCCAAACCAGGCGCGGGCCAGCAACTTCGCCAGGTTCCTGGGCCTTTAGAAAACTGCAATGCAATTGGGTGTACGTAGGTTGCGCGCTTGTGCTGATACGTAGGTTGTGCGCTTGTGCTGAGCAACGCTCCCGCTGCAGTGCAGAGAAGAACCGTCACTGTCGCAGGACTCCGGCGACTTGACCATTTTCGGTGCTCACTGCTCAACATTACTCGAGACTGTAGTGATATGAATTGAGCACGGTAGGGGGTAGCGGCCAGCCAGCCACGCACCACCTCGAGCCCTCGATCAGTGAGAACATGGCGATCGATTCCGGCAGCAGCACAGACGGGCTAGGCTATGTACGTAACCTTGGAAATTGGAATCCAGCGCGACGAATGGCGAACAAGAGAGGCCAGCACCAGCACCAGCAATGAATAGCCTTTCTCACAGAACGAAAGTACTCGGCTGGCAGTAAGCGTCCAAGCAGTCATGCACAGCAGGCAGTACGTACTGGCTACTGCCACTTGCACCTCAGTCTGCTACTGCCGAACTGCTAGCTGATCGATCGATCGACTGATCAGACATCGGAGTAGCGCGCGTAGCGTAGCCCACAACCACCTCCTCCCAGCACCCAGCTGCCCTCTCCTCTCTACGAGCACGGACCGGCCAATCGTGCACCTATGGCGGCGCTGTGGCCCGTACCACATGATTGCCGAGTTCACAAACTGTTACTAAGCGCTAGCGGCGAAGTACCACTGCAGGTACGGGTGCTAGTGACAGGAACCCAACGATGATAACGCGGGTACGATTCCGATCGGGCCGTGATGCCTCCTGCGCTCGGCCAGCCGGACAGGGCGCCGGCCACCACTGCTCCCGTCCCCGTTCCGTGATGGCGACGATTAAACCCCGTGCGGGCTCCAACGCGGGCTTCAGTGATGCGTGTCAGCGTGTACTGCCACACACAAACACTCTGTTTGATGTTGTAGCTGCGAGCTACCGGTAGCTGTTACGATCGACACCGTGTTTAATGATCCTCGGTTGGTCTTCTTAACTAATGGCTCCGTTCGGCTTGCTGAATCTTAACTGAAACTGGCTGAAAAATACCATTCTGGCTGAATTATTGTGAGAGAAAAACACGGTTCCGGTTGAAAAAGCAAGCCTAATATGAGGTAAGCTGAACGGGGCTCTTCAATACCATCCTAATTTGTCGCGTGCTCAATAAGTTTGCCTAGTGCATTTGCTCACAGGATTCTTGCAAGCAACATTGCTTGAATGGCTCAATGACCAATCAAGGACGACGCTAGCTGTGTGTGCATGATTATAGCTTGATTCAGGCATTCAGCGTCTCTTATGAACAAATAGTGAAAGAATAGCATGCCATCTTAAGTGCGCATGTTTTCCTGATTTGTTTGGAGCATGAGGTAACAGATCGATCGATGCTGCTTGCGTGACTTACCGCTCACGCTCTCGCACATACACTACTAAAAAAACATTTTCACAGCATTTTTATCGTTAGTTTGTTAAAAATCAATTTTGATAGTTTTACTGCTGGTTTGGAATATGAGACGGTAGAGCGAATCATTATCAACGCCGTGTCAGTTTGGTAGTGAAAATGAGACTAGGTTTGTTAATATTGATGTCACTGCTACAAAATTGACATTCACTGGTTTGTAATGGAGCGATAATGATAGTGTATCACAGCCGGTTCGTGGCTTCAACCGGTAATGATAGGCACCCAACAGTGATATTAGGGTCATCACTATCGGTTTTTGGTTTGAATCGGTAATAATATACTGCACGAAAAACTTCATAGCTTTCTCATATGTTGTCTGACAAAGACGAACTTTATACCAAAGTTGTAGTACTCAACAAAATCTACAAACTATGTCGTTCACAACTTTTTTAGTTGAAGTTGTTTTGATGCCGAAATATTTGATTCACATGATTTTATAGAGATAATACCAAAAGAATCCATATGCTTTATAGTCACAAGTGAGTGTGTAGTGGTAGGGAAAGATCTCGGATGGAGAATCAACCAAAACAAAAGTTGTAGATCTCAAAATGTTATGCAACTTTGTAGTTGACAATTGTCTGTGTTTCGAGTTGACACCAGCTAGTAAATTTCTAATATTGCGCGTCTAGCCCGGATGGTGTGCTAAGAGGACATGAGGTTTATACTGGTTCGGGTAGAATGTCCCTATGTCCAGTTCGTTGATGCTGCTCGTGTTACTAGCACTGAAAGTTTGTAGTAGGGGTTACAAACAGTCAAGAGAGGGATAGGTCCCAAGTCTCTGGTGAGAGGAGCGAACGGGGCGCCGAGGGCTCAGTGGCTTCTCTGCAATGTGCTTGTGTGTTCTAATCGGTTTGGGGTTTGAGTCCGAATCGGTGTGATGTGTTCCGATGCGATCGATTCGAGTCCGGTGCTCCTTGTGGGATGCCCTGCTTTCCCTTTTATAGGCCAAGGGAAAGCATTGGTTACAATGGAGGAAGAGAAGAGAACAAGAGGAAGAAGTCATTTAGGATCGTCGGATCCTTCTTCTCCTCTATGCGTGTCCCGTCGATCCTGTAGATGTCAATAGGGATAGCTTCTCGTCGTGGCCATGTCCGTCACTGGCGCCATGTGCAGGCGTCGTTTGCCAGTCATTGCGCTCCACTCCGTCCTGACGTACGTCATGGTGAACTGACGCATCCGTTAGTGTTCGTACGGGGGTTAGGTAGAACAGCACCGGTACGCCTGACGCTGTTCCTGACGTGAACCCCCAGGTATGGCCCATCGTGGGTCGCGGGCTATATCGAGGCGTGCCAGTCTCTTCTCTGGCGTCAAAGCTTTGACCCAGGCCCATATGCTTGGACCTGGAGTGGTTGGCGGTGGTATGGGTCTCCGTCGGACGAGACGGAGCCCCCGACCTCGGGGTCAGGCGAGGCGGAGTTCCTCCCTAGAGGCCGAGCGAGGCAAAGCCCAAACCCAAGGGTCGGGCGAGACGGAGCCAGCCCTTAGAGGTCGGGCAAGATGGAACCCGCCCCCAGAGGTCGGGCGAGGCGAAGTCCACCCTCAGGGGTCGAGCGAGGCAGACCCCGTGGCCTTGGTGTCGGGCGAGGTAGAGCTAACCCTTAGGGGTCGAGCGAGGTGGAGCCACCCTCAGGGGTCGGGCGAGGCGGAGCCCGTGGCCTCTGTGTTGGGCGAGGCGGAACCAACCCTCAGGGGTCGGGTGAGGCGGAGCCCATGGCCCTGGTGTCGGGCGAGGCAGAGCCAACCCTCAGGGGTCGGGCGAGGCGAAGCCTGCGGCCCCAGTGTCGGGCGAGGCGGAGCCAACCCTCAGGTGTTGGGCGAGGCGGAGTGTGCGCTCCTGGGGTCGGTTGGACCTGTAGTCGCGCTCTTAACTGCTCGGACGAATCAATGTTGATGGTTATTAGCTCCTTTTCGGGTACCCAAGTATTGGTCCCCGATAGTAGCCCCTGAGCCTGTGGAGGAGTAGACAACTCCTTCAGAGGCTTTTTATACGAGAGGACTCTGAAGGCCTTGGCCTTCTTTTGTTGCCCACAGTGTGACCTGGGGGCGGTGATTCCCTTTCCTTGAGCCCCCTCCCATAGCAGGGCCTGGTCGAGGATTGGTTTGTCTTTGCGATTGTCTTCCCTCAAGTGTGACCTGGGAATGAGCCATGCCAAGATTTTCCTTTAAGGACAAATCTTGGCATCCGGTGAGCTGTTTAATGGGCTAGTCTGACTGGGGTCCTCGGCATCCCATTCGTGGGGATCTGGCTTGGGTCAGTTTGGTGATCGACTCCAGATTCTTAGCGGTCGATCCGTATCGTTCTTGGGTCCATTCGACCGGTCCCGAGGGCTATGTGCCTTTCTTCGAGGAAAAACCACTGATCGTAATGGGCCAAGACTTGAATGTGAGCCAAGATGCCCGCGGCGCTCGAGCGCCCGAGTTCGGGCCGCTAGCCGGCCCATCCCTTTACACCTCTTACCTGTCGATGGGCCCGGAGCAGTTGTCGAACCAGTCGATGGGCCGACTTGCGGACTCCTCAGCCCACTCGGGCCGTAGAGATGTTTTTAGATCCGTATTCCTTTTACCCGCGATGAGTCATGGCCCGTCCAGAGAGGGGAAACATCCCGCAAGTTTTTCGAGGGAACGGACAGAGATTGCGTGCGCACGTCCTGTGATGAGACGTTATGGCAGATCATGGTAGGCACGAGGATCTAGGCAGGTGGTTGGTTTCCTTGCACATGTCGCCCCTATAAAACCAAAGGGTTCATCCCCCGCGTTCCATACCTTAAATCCTTGCCTCCACAGCCATGACCGCCACCACCAATCGCCTAGGGTTCCTCGTCTCTGCATCCCCGCCACCATCGAGCCTGCATCCAACCGTCCCTACCTCCAATGGATCTATGGTGTCATTCTGACATCACCTTCTAGCATATGGAGGGCCTCATCCGTCGTGGTCTACTCCACGCACGGACCTTGGTCGAGGAGTGGATGCTGCCCGGCGAGGAGGATCTACCATCGCCGCTCGACGGCTACTAAGTGCCGTTCGCCCACTTCCATGAGCGTGGGTTCGTGACCCTTGCCCACAGATTTCTCCGAGGGCTGCTGCACTACTACAAGATTGAGCTATGGCATCTTAACCCCAACGGGATTCAGCACATGGCGGCATTCGTTTCCCTATGCGAGGGATTCCTAGGGATTAGCCCCCACTTCGATCTGTGGAGGTACTTCTTCGTCATCACCCTATAGAAGAAGAGGGAGAAGAGCGGCATGCTAGAACTGCACATGCCGATGGGGTGCATCGGCATCCAACTCCAGAACAATTGGGTCATCGAGTACCCGTCGATGTGGCTGTCAACGTCCAACAAAGGGTGGCATTCATAGTGGTTCTACCTTAAGAACGATGCCACCGCCCCTCTATTGGAGTTCACCGGACGCCTGATCGAAGAGTCCCTAGAGTCGTGGAGGAAGTGGGGTGTTCCAGAGAAGGACAAGAAGAAGATATAGGACCACATCGCCGCCATCCACATCCTGAAGGAGAGCGTCCTGAAGGGGTCAGGCATCATCGAGGCCTACCACACAAGGAGGGTGGCGTTGTTGATGATGTGTGCGCTCCTGCTGTATGTGATGGCGCCCGAGGTGTCATTCGACGGAATGGCGCTTGCCGAGGGAGCGCTCCCCCACTTCAAGGTCGCGCAAGGCATTAAGGAGGCGATGGAGCCTTCACAGGACAACGCGGGCACCCCCCTCGATTTCATCTACCCGATGCCAGGACATCCTAAAAGGTCCTAATGGCTACAGGGGGGTGAATAGCCTATTAAAAATTTCTACAACAACACTTAACAAACCAGTTAGATAATGATGAGGCGAAGCAAGTGTTGCGCTAGCCTACTAAAATAGCAAGCCACCTACCACAATTCTAGTTTGTATAGTTTCTATCCACACAAAAGCTATGACACTACACTAAGTTAATGTGCTCTCAAAGGCTAACTAAATAGCCACACTAACCAAACTAACAAGCTCTCACAACTAGCTACACTAAAGAGCTTAACAACTAGTTTGCGGTAAAGTAAAGAGAGTGAGCAATTTGTTTATACCGCCGTGTCGAGGAAGGAGCCAATCAATCACAAGAATGAATACCAACAAAGACCAATCACCTTGAAATCAAATGATGAACACAATGATTTTTTACCGAGGTTCACTTGCTAGCCGGCAAGCTACTCCTTGTTGTGGTGATTCACTCACTTGGAGGTTCACATGCTAATTGGCTTCACACGCCAAACCCTCAATAGGGTGCCGCACAACCAATACAAGATGAGGATTACACAAGCCACGAGCAATCCACTAGAGTACCTTTTGGCTCTCCGCCCAGGAAAGGTCAGGAACCCCTCACAATCACCATGATCGGAGCCAGAGACAATCACCACTCTCCGCTCAAGCAATGCACTTGTAATTTCTTCCAATCTCACAAAGATGATGAATCAATGATGGAGATGAGTGGGAGGGCTTTGGCTAAGTTCACAAGGTTGCTATGTCAATGCAAATGGCCAAGGGAGTGAGCTTGAGCTGGCCATGGGGCTTAAATAGAAGCCCCCACGAAATAGAGCCGTTGTACCCCTTCACTGGGCATAACACGGGGTGACTGGATGCTCCGGTCATATTGATCAGACGCTGGACCTCAACGTCTAGTCACGCGATGCGTACCACGTGTCCCCTCTCTTCAAATACTAAACGCCCGATCCCAACGGTCAAAAGGTGACTAGATGCGCTGCTGCGAAGTGACCGGACGCTGGACCCCAGCGTCTGGTCGTTTCCAGTAAGCATCTAGAAATGATTTTTCACGACCGGACGCGTCCGGTCATGCTCGATCGGACTCACCCAGCGTCCGATCACTTGGCATTTCCCCTATGCATGACCATGTCAGTGTGACCAGATGCAGCCAGCCAACGTCTGGTCATTTCAGCACCAGCGTCCGGTCGTTTCAGCACCAGCGTCCGGTCGACGACCAACGCTGCGCTTCTTCTGCTGCTCCTGACCGGATGCGCCGGTCCTTCAGAGACCAGTGTCCGGTCACTTACAGTGACCACATTCACCTAAGTTTAGGGCATCGATGGCACCATCGGACTGTCTGCACTCTACGGGCGGACACTCCACCGGTGAAGTTCCTAACCCTTGCTCAAATGTGCCAACCACCAAGTGTATCACCTTGTGCACATGTGTTAGCATATTTTCACAAACATTTTCAAGGGTGTTAGCACTCCACTAGATCCTAAATGCATATGCAATGAGTTGGAGCATCTAGTGGCACTTTGATAACCGCATTCCGATATGAGTTTCACCCATCTTAATAGTATAGCTATCAAACCTAAATGTGATCACACTCTCTAAGTGTCTTCATCACCAAAACAAAATAGCTCCTACTATTTATACCTTTGCCTTGAGCCTTTTGTTTTTCTCTTTCTTCTTTTTAAGTCCAAGCACTTGATCATCACCATGGCATCACCATCATGTCACGATCTTCATTTGCTTCACTACTTGGAATGTGCTACCTATCTCATGATTACTTGATAAACTAGGTTAGCACTTTAGGGTTTCATCAATTCACCAAAACCAAACTAGAGCTTTCACATCCTCTGATGCGGCCAGAACCGGGCCATGTCGTCTTCGTAAGTTTCCCCTCCTCATACCTCCTCTTCAATTAATTTCGCAACCTCTTGAAACTAACTTTGAGAGGGACGGGACCAGCCGAGGGACCTCATCTTCATGGATCACCCGATGCCGTTGTCATGGGATTCATCCGTGAGGGCGGTGAATGACACCGAGGGTGAGCGGCTGAGGAAGGCGAAGGAGGACAAGAGAAAGAAGTAGCGGAAGTTGTAGGCATGGGAGCAAAGGGTGGACACCGACAGCGACGATGATGATGATGATGGAGACGACGATGAGGAAGTCGACAACATCGAGTGGGATGACCTGGAGAATGAGGATGTGCTGACAGGTATCGGTTTGTCCTTGCAGGAGTCGGGACCCTTCCTGTTCCACGGAGGGGAGGGCCCGTCCAGGGAGCTGGTGGAGATGGGCCGTACCGTCAGTGTCGATATGGGACCCATGGGGTTTCCCACGGAGAAGAGAGAAGAAGACCTAGTCCAACTAGGATTCCCTACATGTAATCCTACTAGAACTAGTTACACATAATCCTACTAGGATCTCTACTTTGTAACCAACTAGGACTCCCGCCTCTCCTGGACTATATAAAGGAGGGCAGGGATCCCTAGATCGGTAGATAACAGACACATAACCAACAGAACTCACAACCACAACATACTTCGCAACACAACAAATAGCGCAGGGCGCAATATACTATCCACACCAGACTGGACGTAGGGCGCCGTGACTTTCCGGTGTGCCGAACCAGTATAAATCATTGTCTCCCTACGTTTACCATCGAGTTCCTGCAAACGCCGATACCCCTCCGAACAAATCACCGTCCTAGGTACCCCGTGACGGGTTGCCGGTGGTAAAACATCGACAGCTGGCGCGCCAGGTAGGGGCCCTCGACGCTTTGCATTCGAGAGCTCAGTGGACCTCAAGATCAACGTTCGTCGCAGCACTCATCGGCCCTCGTCGACAACACGCTGCGACTCTTGTCGGCCTCGTCGACAACTCACCGAACTCACGGTCATCGTCCATGTCTTTCGTGACAACTCGATTATCAAAGCAGCAATAACCTTCTCGGGCTCCGACTCCCTTGAATTTTGGCTGAGATCAACACCAGAAGGCAAGTCGGTGTGGAAGAGCCCGATGATTTCAAGAGCAGAAGATTTTCTCAGATCGGATCTTAAGTCTCACAACAAGATCGAAATCCATGCTGGATGTCGGTGGCCACAGCATGCATCAACGCCGAACTTTAATCATGGAAACCATAAGCTGCACGCCCGATTCAAGGTGTCTGGATTCATACAGCAGCACGCAAGCACAAGGTTACATGCATGCAAGTCAATCTCCAAGACCGACTCGGATCATATATATGCACGAAGTCAACAGCGTACAACAAATCAATTTAAAAAAAACAGAAGACAAATCTTTCTTGTGCAAGGGCTATGCGTGACTTGCTAGCGACTTCGAGGCAACTCGGTCCTACGCGGTTTCGTGTCCAACCCGGACGCAAGCAGCAAGTCCTACTCCTGAATGAGCAAAGCCAACAAACAAGCTAGAAAGAAGGGAGAGGAGTCCGTGATACGTACAGAGACATACAAGCTAGCTACACATCAAGATATTGGGGAAGCTTTGTCCTGCATAGATGCGTATATATACTCATTAAGTTGAAGCTTAGTATATATATGCATGGAAGATGCACGTACCATCAAGGCACACGAGAGGATGCAAGCTGCAGGCTGAACAAAAGTCCACCTAGGCTGCACGAACGCGACAAGACAAGATCAACGCGGATAGGCCGAACGGTACAGACCAAGTTTAACTCAGACACGGTGGGCATGCGACACTACTTCACTATGGGTTCCGAAGTACTCGACAATGGACTACCAACGACGGCTTCAGAGTACTCGACGACGGGTTCTGAGTTGTTCCGAGTACTCAACATACCGCGATCGCTTGTTGTAAAAAAAACTACGATCACTCAACCGGTTTACCTCATCAGCAAAGTACTCGACAGAACTGTTCGACTACTTCAAGGTGTTCGACTACATCCGGCGACAAGAGAGCTATCAAATCTCCTTCCAACTACTTGGCTGCACGCCACGCCGAATGCAACGCCAACAACTCGGCTGCGGTGATGGACAACTCTACCATGAACCAAGCTAAGTGACACTTTAATTTTTTACATTCCGGATATTATTCGTATGCCTCTGTAGCCATATCATCTTCCCTTAACAGTTGTTAATTTCCTCGGATAGTAAGCCTTAATTCGTGAAGCTTGTTTTCTCGAATGGATGGTCACGTCAATGAACCTCTGAACCATACGGATGGTCACGTCAAAAAACCTCTGAACCATACGGATGGTCACGTCAATGGACCTCTGAACCATACACGAGATTCAAGTGCTTAAACGTAACAGGCTACTACCCAGGAAATTAACCGACCTAGCAAGGGAAGACACAAAAAAATCATCATGCGAGCAAACATAGTGCTCTACAATCATCATGCGAGCAAACATAGTACTCTAGGTCTTCTCTTAACGGTCGCCGAATTCCTCAGGTAGAACACGCCTTAATCCGTGAAGCTTGTCTACTCACATGGAAGGTCACGAACCGAGTGCCAGGCTCACATGGTCACTTCATGAACCTCTGAACCATACGCCAGAGATTCAAGTGCTTAAACGTAACAGGACACTACCTGAGGAATTTGCATGGCCTAGCAAGAGCAAGACGCAAAAAGTTTATATGCATTTCATAATGCCGGGGCCCGCCCCTGATTGATTATTCAAATATGGGACATGCTCCCCACTTTATATCCGGAATGTTATTTACAACACATTTTTATGTTTAACATGCAGGAGAGCTACATCGGTACCATGAGATCAGGAAAAACACGCTCCTGAGAGCTAGCCTAGAAACAACCCGGATTGATAAAAAAAGAACCCCGACAAGGTGCGGCAAGAACCAAGACAAGATCAGAAAGAACCCGGATTGAAGAAAAACAACCCAGATAAGTTAGGAACAGAAATCAAGACAAGAAAGAATCCGGATTGATCAAAAAAGAACCCCGACAAGGTGCGGCAAGAACCAAGACAAGATTAGAAAGAACCCGGATTGAAGAAAAACAACCCAGATAAGTTGGGAATAGAAATCAAGACAAGAAAGAACCCGGATTGATCAGAAACAACCCCGAAGAGGTGCTGCAAGTACCAAGACAAATTCAGGAAGAACCCGGATTGATCAGAAAACAACCTGAATAAGGTACATACAAGTTCAGAAAGAACCTGGACGAAGTGCAAACAACCTGGAAGAGGTACATCAAGAACCAGAGAAGTCTAGAAAATGACTTGGATGAATAAAAACAACTCAGAAGAGCATCACGACTTAGTCAAATCAGAAAACAACCCGGATAAGGTACATACAAGTTCAGAAAGAACCTGGACAAAGTGCAAACAACCTGGAAGAGGTACATCAAGAACCAGAGAAGTCTAGAAATGACCTGGATGAATAAAAACAACTCAGAAGAGCATCACGGCTTAGTCAAACACTAAGCTCGGGGGCTCGGCATTCGCTTCAACTACGCTCAGGGGCTCGAATTCAAGGATGAAAGACCAAGAATACAAGTACTCAAGACTACAACAAAGACAACACATCAAGACCCTTCATCCGATTTCTATTCTAAAGAAAAGTACTCAGAGAAGGCTCGGGGGCTGCGGGATACATAACCCCAAAATTTTTTTGAAGACAAGAATCTGGACCCTCCAACTTTTGCAAGCAAAAGCAAGAGGCTCGGGGGCTACACTCAGTGAGTGCAATTTTTACGAAAAATTGCACCCACCAAAAAAGAACTCGGAGCAACCAAGAAGACTAAAGGGACCCTCTGGCTTCTTGTCCCAACAAGCAAGAGGCTCGGGGGCTACACTCACTGAGTGCACTTTTATCCAAAAGTGCACATCAGCCGAAGAAAAGACAAAGAAGACCATCTCAAGGTTTCACTTCAAGAAGAACCTAGAACGGATTTACAACAACTCAACGAAGACCAAGAAGAACAAGAAGGCTTCCGAAGCTCATCCATGAGATGCTCGGGGGCTTGTCGATATGGGACCCATGGGGTTTCCCATAGAGAAGAGAGAAGAAGACCTAGTCCAACTAGGATTCCCTACATGTAATCCTACTAGAACTAGTTACACATAATCCTACTAGGATCTCTACTTTGTAACCGACTAGGACTCCCGCCTCTCCTAGACTATATAAAGGAGGGCAGGGATCCCTAGATCGGCATATAACAGACACATAACCAACAGAACTCACAACCACAACATACTTCGCAACACAACAAATAGCGCAGGGCGCAATATACTATCCACACCAGACTGGACGTAGGGCGCCGTGACTTTCCGGTGTGCCGAACCAGTATAAATCATTGTCTCCCTGCGTTTACCATCGAGTTCCTGCAAACGCCAATACCCCTCCGAACAAATCACCGTCCCGTGTACCCCGTGACGGGTTGCCGGTGGTAAAACATCGACAGTCAGCCTACCCTAGGAGCTAACAGGAGTGGGTGGCTCTACCATCATGCCCGAGGTGCTAGCTAAGGCACGTGGCTCCACTGTCATGCCCTAAGATCCAAGGGAAGCGAGCCCCTCTGCCCAGGAGCAGGGGGTGGGCTCAAAACAGCCTCGCCCCGATGAGGCAGAGAAGAGGTCGGGGGGTTCGCCCCCCAAACATATCTGCAGCCTGACGATGCTAAGGTGAGTCATTAGCTCATCTATTTTTTTCCTATTTTGGTCGGATTTCATCATGACTTATGCTTTTCATCTCTTGCAGCGTTGGGAGGCAACGTAATCCTTTGGTGCAGGCGCCAAAGAAGAGCGTCGCCCTTCAAGTGAGGCTGCAGCCTTCGGCTGACGTCGCACCCATTTCAAGTGGGAGCAGCGCTAGTGTGACTGCTTGTTGGCCGGTCAAGCGCCGCCCATGGTGGCGACCATGCCCTCGGTGGGATAGGCAGACGTGGGGGCTCAAGGGATGCCTTCAGAGGTCGTGGAACAGCCGGTGATGGCGGCGATATCGCTGCCGACTATAGGGTGGATGGGGCTACCGACCGTGCTCATGGCACCGACCGTGGTAGGCACGACGTAGCTGGTTAGGACCCTGCTGACACAGGCGAAGGTGGCAGAGGCTACGATAGATGGGTCACAGTGGGGCGCTATCGTGGTGCCGCCTGAGTAACTGGCATGACCTGCGCCATCGGCAGCCTGGGTGATGGCGTCTGGCTTGGGCTGGATGGAGGGGGACGTGGTCGAGGGGTCCCCAAAGGTCATGGTGCTAGGAGAGGAGTCTGTGTCTGTACCGCTGACCACTTTCGTCGTTGGAGGGAGTGTCCCGACGGGGACATCACGGCGAGATAGGTCAGTAGCGGTCGGAGCCAGTTGGGAGCCATCCCTATCCCAAACATCGGTGGGTAGCGACTCACCTACGTGGGGCGAGCACCTGCTCCGGTGGGCGAGTCTGGAGGATCCGACATCGATGATCTTCACTCTCAATGATGCCGCAGAGAGCATAGAGCGGGAGAGCCTCAATTTGGGGGTCACATCCTTGCTCGAAGCCCTAGACCACACCCAAGGTGCCTTGCACGACATTGTTGTTCCCTCCGGCTGGGTATTCGCTTGACCCTGCTTCTCGCCCTTTTCTTTCTCTATATATTTTTGTATTCTAACCAACATCTCCTTTTAGTCCCTTATCGCTCATAGCCAGGGGAAGTCTTAGTTACTTCATGAGCAGAAGGAAACCTAGGAATGCCTCATCGAGGAGGCGTGGCTGTGCGGGGAGGTGACTGCTCAGCTTGTTGTCACCCAGCAGAGGGTGTCTGAGCTAACTCCCCTCATCGAGGAGGTGGACGGTCTTCGGTCATGGGTGGCCGAGGCCCGTCGGCATGCTGATGAGGCCGAGGGGGCATTTGAGGCCCTATCGACGAGGTCATGGAGGGATGATGAGGAGGCTGCCAAGGTTAGGAAAGAGCAGAACAAGCTGCTCTAGAAGGACGCCAAGACCCACCAGTGGATCCTTGACCTTCTAGCCGAGGATGAGAAGGAAAAAGAGCTGAAGTTGGGGGCCGAGGAGAAGCTCACAACCCTGGAGAAGAGGGAGAGTCTGGATGCCGCGGCGGTCACCTGGCTGTGCAAGGAGCGGGATGAGCTGCTCCAAACTATGGAGAGGCTCTGCTCGGAGTGTGGCATGACTCATGAGGAGGATGACTAGGCCCTCCGAGAGCATGACCAGGCCTGCCAAGAGTGTGATAACACATAGCAGAAGGTCGACTCCCTCTAGGCCGAGCTTGGAAATGCGACGACCTAGAAGCTAGAGGCCAAGAGCATCTCTACCGGGCTAGCCATGGACTACACCGCGGCGAGGAGGAATCTTTAGGCAGAGAGCGACAAGCTTGATACCCTGAGCACCGCCCTCAGAGTGGTCTACGATGACCTTGAAGTGGTGTGGTTGGAGGGGAACAGCTTGCTCATGACCCGTGCCATTGAGATCACAGCTTAGGTGCACCAGCTCGAGAGGAATGCGCTTTGTGCTGAGGTCAACCAATCCTTCATGATTGCTCGTTCTCATTATGGGGACATCATTGACCTAGAGATGATGAGCCATGGCTTCACGCCTGGCTATGAAGTCCATGAGCGGGAGGATATGGAAGTGGCGGTGGCTCCCCTTTCGCAGGACCTGGTAGATAGGATCAAAAGCATTATTCTCCCCCAGAGGGGTTAGTTAGTTCAATAGGTTGATCACTCTTGTAATCAGAGGACAGGTGCCGACCTTTGTGTAGCGTGTAAACATACTTGCCATAATAGGGTTCGTGTGTTCTGACCCTTCCGTTTGTTAAGACCGTAGGGCCAAGGTGTAGGAGGGAAATTATGATCATGCTGGTAAGCAAGAGTGCCATAGCCGCTGGGGCATAGGTTTCTTGCAGTCTGACCAACCTTGCATAGTCATTCATTTCTGCAGACCTTTCCACTAGGTTTAACATGAGGAAGAGGTCGGGCATGGTGATTGTTTCAGAAAGGGTGTATTTATACCCTTATCAACCCCTAAGTGAGGTCCGACCCCTTGCCATTGCTAGGGTCGAGTGTCACTGAAGATTGAGGAGAGGATAGTGAAACTAGTAGGAGAAACCATCTCTTGTTTTTGCACATAAACCCTCTGTAGGATCTGAGCCATTATTCTATGACCGCACATTCAGTCTCCTTGCAAGTCAACTTTCCTTGAGCCCCCGCGCGTAGCAGGGGACTGGTCGAGGGTCAGCTCGTCTTCGTGGTCATCGCCCCGTCCATAGTTTCCGCAACCAGAGGGGTTGAGCTAACGTCACTTGCCTCGATGGCTCAAGTGACGCGCTCGGTGAGCTCGCTAATGGGCATGTTCGAGTGGAATCCGAGTTCATTGTTTATGATAGGGTCAGCATAGCCCTAATGTGATGTTCCACTGCTCCTTAACCCATCTCCTAGCAGATGCCCGTGTCGCTCTAGAGAGCAACTTAGGTGGCCCATTGGCCTCCCCTCGATGGAGATTCTGTGGGCTTGGCTCAAGGTTAGGATCAAACAAGAAAGGTCTAGATGTCCCTATATGCTTCTAAGTGGGGTCAGGCAAGGAGGCTAGGGCTCATCTATGTTTTTATCCCCTGGCTCTGTTTGATGCGAGGCGGCCATGAACCCTTCGTGGGCCGGCCTTCAAACCTCGGTCGGTCGCCGCTCATATCGAATGAGATGACTACCGCTTCGTGACACAACGTGAAGCATTATGATGTAGCAATTGCATATGCAATGCTTAGATGTATGGGATGAATGTATGGATGGATGAATGAATGAATGAATGGATGAATGCATGCATGAGAATGGATGAATGAATGATCATGCAATGGAAAAGAAAAGTGGGGGTCAGTAAAGTTACCTCGATGGCTCGAGTGACTGGTTCAGGGAGCTCTTAGCGAATATGTCCATGTGGGATCTAGGTCCGATGTTCATGACGGAGCCGGCGTAACCTGCATGGGGCATCCCACTTCTTTGTACCCGTCTCTCGGCAACTGTAACACCCTCGGTGTTACACTATACAACCTTTTGCTAAAACACTGCATGAGCATCATATTTGTGTGTAAATGTGTGTAATATAGGGTGTAAAGCAATGTACATAACTTGAAACGATCATCAGAAACATGAAACGAAAGATACATTCAATGTCGCGTTAAATCACTTAGGGTTTTAAACAAATTTTTATTGAACAAAAATACTATAGAATGCATATACGACACTTTAATAAAGTTTATAGTATAAGCTTCATAGGTGGCGGTGAAATACTTGCGGTCGAGAACGGGATTCACTACGTAGCATAATTAATAGCTTGGAAATCGAATTTGACGCAAAAACTGATCAAGATGTAGTCAAATTTCTTAAGTCAGAAAACGCTTTGATGAAGCTAAGTTCGGCAATTTTTGTAGAAGAATCGAGTTAAGTAGTGGTATGGTCTTAGTGCTTGTTTTAGTAGCCTGACATGCCATCTCGAGTGTAAAATAGGTGAAAGCTCTAGTTTGGTTTTGGTGAATTGATGAAACCCTAAGTGCTAACCTAGTTTATCAAGTGATCATGAGATAGGTAGCACACTTCAAATGGAGAAGCTAATGAAGATCATAACATGACAATGGTGATGGCATGGTGATGATCAAATGCTTGAACTTGAAAAGAAGAAAGAGAAAAACAAAAGGCTCAAGGCAAAGGTATAAATAGTAGGAGCCATTTTGTTTCGGTGATCAAGACACTTAGCAAGTGTGATCACATTTAGGTTTGATAGCCGTACTATTAAGAGGAGTGAAACTCGTATCGGAATGCGGTTATCAAAGTGCCACTAGATGCTCTAACTCATTGCATATGCATTTAGGATCTAGTGGAGTGCTAACACCCTTGAAAATGTTTGTGAAAATATGCTAACACATGTGCATGAGGTGATACACTTGGTGGTTATCACAATTGAGCAAGGGTGAAGAAGACAGAGGAGATGCTAGCGTCGATCCAGTGACCAGACGTTGGATCTGAATGCACCAGACGCTAACTGCCTGCGTTCAGTCACGCTGACCTGGCGGTACAGTAGCTAGGGTACTCCACTGGACGCTGGGCTGTGTCCGGTCGAGGTGGATCGGACATGTCCGGTCGAGGAAAAATAGATTTGGACCCTTACTGTACTCGACCGAACGCTGAGGTTCTAGGGTCCGGTCAATAATACCGGAGCGTCCGGTCGGCACTTAGCCGTTGTGATCTGACAATTCAGTTTTAACTCAGAGTGACACGTGGCATAAATCAGTGGATCGGACGCTTGGTCCAGGGTCCGATCAGTATGACCGGAGCGTCCGGTCAGAGCGTAGTGTGCCCAGTGAAGGGGTATAACAGCTCTATTTCGTGGGGGCTTCTATTTAAGCCCCATGGCCGGTTCAAGCTCACCCTCTTGGCCATTTGCATTGACATAGCAACCTTGTGAGCTTAGCCAAAGCCCTCCCACTCATCTCCATCATTGATTCATCATCATAGTGAGATTGGGAGTGATCCAAGTGCATTGCTTGAGTGATTGCATCTAGAGGCACTTGGTGTTTGTGTTTCGCTGTGGATTTCGCTTGTTACTCTTGGTGGTTGCCGCCACCTAGATGGCTTGGAGCAGCGAGGATCGTTGAGTGGAGGTGGTGATTGTCTTCGGCTCCGATCGTGGTGATTGTGAGGGGTTCTTGACCTTTTCCTGGAGGAGCACCAAAAGGTACTCTAGTGGATTGCTTGTGGCTTGTGTGATCCTCATCTTGTGTTGGTTGTGTGGCACCCTATTGAGGGTTTGGCGTGTGATGCCAATTAGCGCGTGAACCTTCAAGTGAGTGAATCGCCACAACGAGGACTAGCATGCCGGCAAGCAAGTGAACCTCGATAAAAATCATTGTGTTTATCATTGATTCTGAGGTGATTGGTCTTCATTGTTATTCATCTTTGTGATTGATTGGTTCTTCATCTACATGGCGGTATAACCTTCTTGATCACTCTCTTTACTTTACCGCAAACTAGTTGACAAGCTCTTTAGTGTAGCTAGTTGTGAGAGCTTGCTTGGTTGGTTGGTGTGGCTGTTTAGTTAGCTTTTGAGAGCACACTAACATAGGGTAGTATCATAGCTATTGTGTGAATAGACACTATCTAAACTAGAATTGTGGTAGGTGGCTTGCCTTTTAAGTAGGCTAGCGCAACACTTGCTTCGCCTCATAATTGTCTAACCATTTTGTTAAGTGTTGTTGTAGAAATTTTATTAGGCTATTCAACCCCCCCCCCTCTAGCCATTAGGACCTTTCAAGTGGTATCAGAGCTGAGGTCACCGTGATTGAGGCTTAACAACCTTTGGTGTAAAAATGGCTCAAATCAACAACACCAAGAAGCCACCCCAATTTGATGACTCAAATTATCCCTATTGGAAGGCTAAGATGACAACATATATCAAGTCAATCAATAGGAAGATTTGGAAGGTGGTAGAAACAAAAATTGAGATAAAAGATGAAGAGGCTCCCACCGCCGCCGAAGAATTGCTACTCCAAAACAATGACATTGCTCTTAGTGCCATCCATGATACTTTGGATGAGAGAACATTTGAGCAAATCAAGAACATTGAGAGAGCTCATGAGGCATGGAAGAAATTGGAAGAATCATTTGAGGGCACCAAGGCAATCAAGGGTGCAAAGGCATACATTCTCAAGGATAAATTTGCTAGTTTCAAGATGAAGGAAGATGAGAGTGTGCCGGACATGTTCCATCAGATGGAAGTGATTGTAAATGATCTCAAGGAACTTGGTGAGAAGATAGAGGACAAGGAATTCTCAAATAAGTTCTTGAGATGCTTACCCTCAAGATTTGGTACATTGGTCACTATTCTAGTGAGGTCCGGTTTGGATACAATGACACCAAATCAAATCTTGGGAGATATCATGACCGATGATGCTTATAGAGATGATGATGAGAAGGAAGAAAAGAGGGAGAAGAAAGAAGAAAAGAAGGATGACAAGAAGAAGAGCATGGCATTCAAAGCCACATCATCCAAGGGAAAAGCCAAGCAAGAAACATCAAGTGAAGATGATGATTCATGGGATGATAATGATGATGAGAAGATGGCTCTATTTGTCAAGAGATTTGGCAAGTTCATGGTGAAGAAGGGATACCGTGCTAGAAGAAAGAGGTCTTCATCCAAGAACAAAGAAGAGTCAAGAAGGTGCTTCAAGTGTGGAAGCAAAGATCATCTTGTTGCTCAATGCCCATACAATAGCGACAATGATGATGACAACAAGAAGAACAATAAGAAGGACAAGAAGGAAAAGAAAGAGAAGAAGGACAAGATGGCCTTCAAGAAGAAGAAGGGTGGTTCATATGTAGTCACTTGAGATAGTGATGCTTCCTCAAGTGATGATGATGATGATAGTGATGATCACAAGACCACCAAGAAGAAGGTTCTTGCAAGCATTGCCATCAATGAGAAGCCTTCTCTCTTCGAATCTTCATCATGCTTCATGGCTAAGGCCACTAAGGTTCAATCTTGTGATGATGAAAGTGATGAAGAACATGTTGATGACAATGAACATGAAAATGAAAATGATAGTGATAGTGATGATGATGAACCTACTAAGGATGAATTATTTGACATGCTAGAAGATGCTAAAGAACACTTTGACATTAAGAGAAGGGAATGCAAGAGCTTGAATAAGGAGGTAAAAGCCCTTAAGCAAGCCCTTGATGAGCTCAAAACAACTCATGAGAAGCTAGAGGAAGCCCATGAGAAGCTTGGCAAGGCTCACAAAAAGCTTGAAAAAGCTCATTCCACTTTGCTTAATGAACAAGATAAAAAGAAGCATGTTAAAACTTGTGATGTAGGAGTAACTTGTGATTTAATTAATACATCACTATCTATGCCTATCATTGTTGCTACCACTAACCCTTCTTGTAGCACTTTCACTTCTACCTCATCTAGTAGTGATGGTCTCACTTATGATGCCTTACTAGTGGTTGAGAATGAGAACCTCAAGAAGGAGGTCACTAAGCTCACTCACACCTTAGCTAAGGCTTATGGTGGTGAGGACCGCTTGCTTATGTGCTTGGGTAGTTAAAGAGCTTCTCTCTACAAAGAGGGATTGGGCTATACCCCCAAGAAAGGCAAGGCGGCCTTTGCTCCTCACAAGACTAGTTTTGTGAAGAACAATGGTCGGTTTTACACTAGTTGCAAGCAAGTTGGTCATAAAGAGCATGAATGCAAAAATAAGAGCAAAAATGCTAATGTATCCTCTATTAAGTTTGATTCATGCTATATGCTTACTAAGGGTACAAATGGTGTAAAGGCTAAGTTCATTGGTAAATCATGGATGGGCTCAAAGAAGAAAGTCATTTGGGTACCAAAGAGCTTAGTGACTAACCTTCAAGGACCCAAGCAAGTTTGGGTACCTAAAAAGAATTGATCTTCTTTTGTAGGTTAATTATAAATCCAGAGGAAGGCACTGGGTTTTTTATAGTGGGTGCACTCAACACATGACCGGTGATGCAAGAATGTTCAACTCAATCAACACCAATGGCAATGATGGTTATGATAGTATCACATTTGGTGACAATGGCAAAGGCAAAGTCAAAGGACTTGGTAAGATTACAATATCTAATGACATGAGCATATCCAATGTGTTGCTAGTTGAGAGCTTGAATTTCAATTTGCTATCCGTGGCTCAATTGTGTGATCTTGGATTCAAATGCATATTTGGAGTAGATGATGTAGAGATCATAAGTGTAGATGGCTCTAATTTGATCTTCAAAGGCTTTAGATATGAGAATCTATACTTGGTTGATTTCAATTCTAGTGAAGCTAGATTATCTACATGCTTGTTCACTAAATCTAGCATGTGTTGGTTATGGCATAGAAGGCTTGGTCATATTGGAATGAAACAATTGAATAGATTGATTAAGCATGACTTAGTTAAAGGCTTGAAAGATATTGTGTTTGAAAAGGATAAGCTTTGTAGCTCTTGTCAAGCCGGCAAATAAGTTGGAAACACCCATCCTAAGAAAAGCATGATGAGCACTAGTAAAGCATTTGAGTTATTGCACATGGATTTGTTTGGGCCAACACAATACACTAGTATCGGTGGAAACAAATATGGATTTGTGATCGTGGATGACTACACTAGATACACATGGGTATTCTTTCTAGTGGACAAAAGTGATGTATTTGCAACATTCAAATCATTTGTCAAAGGCATTCACAATAAATTTGAAACAACCATCAAGAGAGTTAGAAGTGACAATGGTAGTGAGTTTAAGAACACTAGAATTGATGAGTTATGTGATGAATTTGGAATTAGACATCAATTCTCGGCCAAGTACACACCTCAATCAAATGGCCTTGTTGAGAGAAAGAATAGAACACTCATTGATATGGCAAGGTCTATGCTTAGTGAGTACAATGTGAGTCAATCTTTTTGGGCCGAAGCTATCAACACGGCTTGCTATTGTAGCAACCGCCTCTATTGTCACCGATTGAAAGAGAAGACACCATATGAGCTCTTGAATGGTAGAAAGCCCAACATTGCATATTTTCGGGTCTTTGGTTGCAAATGCTATATCTTGAAGAAAGGCACAAGATTGGGCAAGTTTGATAAGAAATGTGATGAAGGATTCCTACTTGGTTATTTCACCACAAGCAAAGCATATAGAGTTTGGAATTTGGATAGTGGTACTCTTGAGGAAGTTCATGATGTTGAATTTGATGAAACCAAGGGTTCACAAGAAAATAATGAGAACTTGGAAGATATTAGAGGCATTCAACTTTCAAATGCCATGAAGAACATGGATATTGGTGAATTGAGGCCTAGGCAAGTGAATGATGATGAAGATGATCAAGTGCAAGTGCTCTCTAACTCTAATGTGCAAGATGATACAAATCAAGCTAGTGCAAGTGACTCTCATGATATTGATCAAGATCAAGTGGCTAGTACATCATCTCAACCAAATGATCAAGCAAGTGCAAGCAATCAAGTTCCAATCCTTCAACCAACAAGTATTACAAGAGATCATCCTTTGGATACAATCATTGGAGATATTTTAAGAGGTGTACAAACAAGATCAAGATTAGCATCATTTTGTGAACACTTCTCTTTTGTGTCATCCATTGAACCAAAGAAGATAGATGAAGCTTTGAAGGATGTTGATTGGGTGAATGCTATGCATGAAGAATTGAACAACTTCACAAGAAATCAAGTATAGGAATTAGTAGAGAGATCAAAGGGACATAATGTGATTAGAACTAAATGGGTCTTTAGAAACAAGCAAGATCAAGATGGGATAGTAGTAAGGAACAAAGCAAGATTAGTAGCACAAGGCTATACACAAATTGAATGTCTTAACTTTGGAGAAACATATGCCCCGGTTGCTAGATTGGAAGCAATTAGAATCTTGCTAGCCTATGCTTGTGCCCACAACATCAAGCTCTATCAAATAAATGTTAAGAGTGCATTTCTCAATGGCTACATCAATAAAGAAGTATATGTTGAGCAACCTCCCAGTTTTGAAGATGATAAGAAGCCCAACCATGTATACAAGTTGAAGAAAGCTTTGTATGGTTTGAAGCAAGCACCTAGAGCATGGTATGAGAGATTAAGGGACTTCCTCCTCTCTAAAGGGTTCACAATGGGCAAGGTTGACACCACTCTTTTCATCAAGAAGATTGTAAAAGACTTGTTTATGTTGCAAATCTATGTTGATGACATCATATTTGGATCAACCAATCAAGACTTTTGTGATGAGTTTGGAAAGATGATGGCTAAAGAGTTTGAGATGTCCATGATTGGAGAGTTAAGTTACTTCCTTGGCCTTCAAATCAAGTAATTGAAGAATGGTAAATTTGTGAGTCAAGGCAAATACATCAAGGACATGATCAAGAAGTTTGGCATGATTGATAGCAAAGTCATTAGCACACCAATGGGAACCAATGGCAACTTGGATAGTGATGCAAGTGGAAATTTGGTAGATCAAAAGTTGTTTCGGTCTATGATTGGAAGCCTACTCTATGTGACCGCATCAAGGCCGGATGTCATGTTTAGTGTATGCATGTGTGCATGATTTCAATCCTCACCAAGAGAAAGTCATTTGAAGGCTACAAAGAGAATATTGAGGTACTTGAAGCATACACCAAATGTTGGTTTGTGGTATCTCAAAGGAGCAAAGTTTGAGCTAGTTGGTTAGTCCGACTCGGATTATGTGGGATGCAAGGTTGAAAGAAAAAGCACATCGGGCACATGTCAATTGTTGGGAAGATCACTTGTTTCATGGTCATCAAAGAAGCAAAATAGTATTGCATTATCAACCACCGAAGCCGAATACATATCTGCCGGTAGTTGTTTTGCACAAATACTTTGGATGAAGGCCACTTTGAGTGACTTTGGAATCAAGTTCAAGAAAGTGCCATTGCTATGTGACAATGAGAGTGCAATCAAGTTGACCAACAATCCGGTTCAACATGCAAGAACAAAGCACATTGATGTCCGCCACCATTTCATAAGAAATCACCAACAAAAAGGGGACATTTGTATTGAGAGTGTAGGTACCAAAGATCAACTTGCCGACATATTCACCAAGCCATTGGATGAGAAAAGGTTTTGCAAGCTAAGGAATGAGTTGAACATATTGGATTTCTCAAATATGTGTTGATGCACCCACACTCATATGACATGCCTCTTCTTCGAGCAATTCAAGGTAAAAGTTGATTGGCATGACATACATCTTTGCTAAGGACATGGTTAGTGCATCTAGTCATATTTTCAATTTTATTAGGACCTTTCAAGTGGTTCTATTTTGTTAGGCTCATTCATGAAAATCAAATGATTTTGATGTCTATATGGTATCACTATTGCTTCTATGCTTGACTTGATCTAGTGGTAGCATATGACATGTTTGTGGGCTTGTAAACCTAGTGTTTAATCTAGAAAATAAACTCTAAGTATTTAAATCAACATGGTACAAGATAACCCTTATTTGGAGGTGTGAAGAAGCTTGTCCTTGGATCAAACCAAGTTAAATATCTTTGGCATATATTCTAGTTTGAACCAAATTTAGAACTTTGATCCTCACCCCATTGATTGACATTGATAGTCTCGACCCTACAAGTAATACTATCTATATTTTGAACCTTTGTGGTCATTGATGACAAAGGGGGAGAGAAACAAAGATAGTAGTAAAAATAGTGAAAAAGGGGAGAAATATCATAAAGGGAGAGAAACATAAAGATATCTTGATATATGACATAGGGGGAGAGATATGACAAAGGAAAGGGATCAACTAAAATTTTGAGCACACAAGTAGGGGGAGCAAGCTCATGAACTTGGATGATGCATTTGAATGTGCATTTCATATGTTTGCGTGCATGGCACAAGTATTAAATTTAAACATCCATGCTTATGTGATGTATGTTAGTTGTAAGATTGAATGATAAAATGAAATCACTAGATAACTTTCATTTCCAAGAAAGTCTTTACAAGTGGTATCTTTCTAAAGTATGTTTCCAAGTGGTATTGAGCTAACCATGGTGCTAAGGATGGTATATTGGTGCACTCCGATTGGTATCACGCTTCAAAGGTCCATCTCTTATACCTTAGCATCATTTGGTAGACATTGACTCCTATATTTCCTATCTAAGCATATGTGCAAGCTACAATCCAAACTCTTAGCACATATGTAGGGGGAGCAATTTCTACCATTTGAGGTTCATGAAACTTGTCCATATCCTTTTACACATGGTAAATATGCTTGGGCAAGCAACATGGATTCAATTGAATTTCAATTCATATCTTTGTATAAGGGTTGTCATCAATTACCAAAAAGGGGGAGATTGAAAGCTCTAGTTTGGTTTTGGTGAATTGATGAAACCCTAAGTGCTAACCTAGTTTATCAAGTGATCATGAGATAGGTAGCACACTTCAAGTGGAGAAGCTAATGAAGATCATAACATGACAATGGTGATGGCATGGCGATGATCAAGGACTTAAACTTGAAAAGAAGAAAGAGAAAAACAAAAAGCTCAAGGCAAAGGTATAATTTGTAGGAGCTATTTTGTTTTGGTGATCAAGACACTTAGAGAGTATGATCACATTTAGGTTTGATAGCCGTACTATTAAGAGGAGTGAAACTTGTTTCGGAATGCGGTTATCAAAGTGCCACTAGATGCTCTAACTCATTGCATATGCATTTAGGATCTAGTGGAGTGCTAACACCCTTGAAAATGTTTGTGAAAATATGCTAACACATGTGCACGAGGTGATACACTTGGTGGTTAGCACAATTGAGCAAGGGTGAAGAAGACAGAGGAGATGCCAGCGTTGATCCAGTGACCGGACGCTGGATCTGAATGCACCGGACGCTGACTGCCTACGTCCGGTCACACTGACCTGGCGGTAGAGTAGCTAGGGTACTCCACCAGACGCTGGGCTATGTCCGGTCGAGGTGGAGTAGACGCGTCCGGTCGAGGAAAAACGGATTTGGACCCTTACTGTACTCGACCGGATGCTGAGGCTCCAGGGTCCGGTCAGTAATACTGGAGCGTCCGGTCGGCACTTAGCCGTTGTGGTCTGACGATTCAGTTTTAACTCAGAGTGACACATGGCATAAATCAGTGGACCGGACGCTGGGTCCAGGGTCCGGTCAGTATGACCGGAGCGTCCGATCAGAGCGCAGTGTGCCCAGTGAAGGGGTATAACGGCTCTATTTCGTGGGGGCTTCTATTTAAGCCCCATGGCCGGTTCAAGCTCACCCTCTTGGTCATTTGCATTGACATAGCAACCTTGTGAGCTTAGCCAAAGCCCTCCCACTCATCTCCATCATTGATTCATCATCATAGTGAGATTGGGAGTGATCCAAGTGCATTGCTTGAGTGATTGCATCTAGAGGCACTTGGTGTTTGTGTTTTGCTGTGGATTTCACTTGTTACTCTTGGTGGTTGCCGCCACCTAGATGGCTTGGAGCAGCGAGGATCGTTGAGCGGAGGTGGTGATTGTCTCTGGCTCTGATCGTGGTGATTGTCAGGGGTTCTTGACCTTTCCTCAGCGGAGCGCCAAAAGGTACTCTAGTGGATTGCTCGTGGCTTGTGTGATCCTCATCTTGTGTTGGTTGTGCAGCACCCTATTGAGGGTTTGGCGTGTGATGCCAATTAGCGCGTGAACCTCCAAGTGAGTGATCGCCACAACGAGGACTAGCTTGCCGGCAAGCAAGTGAACATCGGTAAAAATCATTGTGTTCATCATTGATTCCGAGGTGATTGGTCTTCATTGTTATTCATCTTTGTGATTGATTGGTTCTTCATCTATACGGCGGTATAACCTTCTTGATCACTCTCTTTACTTTACCGCAAACTAGTTGACAAGCTCTTTAGTGTAGCTAGTTGTGAGAGCTTGCTTGCTTGGTTGGTGTGGCTCTTTAGTTAGCTTTTGAGAGCACACTAACATAGGGTAGTGTCATAGCTATTGTGTGAATAGACACTATCTAAACTAGAATTGTGGTAGGTGGCTTGCATTTTGAGTAGGCTAGCGCAACACTTGCTTCGCCTCATAATTGTCTAACCATTTTGTTAAGTGTTGTTGTAGAAATTTTATTAGGCTATTCACCCCCCTCTAGCCATTAGGACCTTTCAATAGGTGGTTTAGAAATTGAAGCATCGAGTTGGATTTTTGGGGCACTTTAAAATGCGTGCAAGGCACGTTCCTGGCCGGCTTCAGCGTCTGGACGCGGTCACCATGCCTCAGTTTGGTTCGGCACCGTAGCACTGGCCTGCAAAAGCGCGCACACCCGCACCGCCGTTGCCGCACCCTGGCACGCTGAAAGCTCTAGTTTAGTTTTGGTTAATTGATGAAACCGTATGTGCTAACCTAGTTTGTCAAAGTGATTATAAGATATGTAGCACTATTCCAAGTGGTGAAGCAAATGAAGATCATGACATGATGATGGTGATTCCATGGTGATGACCAAGTGCTTGGACTTGGAAAAGGAGAAAGGAAAACAAAAGGCTCAAGGCAAAGGTATAAGTGGTAGGAGCCTTTTCGTTTCGGTGATCAAGACACTTAGCGAGTGTGATCACATTTAGGTTCGATAGCCATACTATTAAGAGGGGTGAAACTCGTATCGAAATGCGATTATCAAAGTGCCACTAGATGTTCTAACTCATTGCATATGCATTTAGGATCTAGTGGAGTGCTAACACCTATGAAAATGTTTGTGAAAACATGCTAACACACATGCACAAAGGTGATCCACATTGTGTTTAGCACTTGGGAGCAAGGGTTCAAAACTCTACCGGCAGAGTGTTCGCCCATAGAATGCGGATAGTTTGACGGTGCCACTGGCGCCCTGTATAGAAAAGATAGGGTTTCACAGAGTGCACCGGACGCTAGTCACGCAGTGACTGGACGCTGGGGTCCTACGTCTGGTCAGTTGTAGCAATGAGCACGCTGTCTTGGTCTTTGGACGAGACACTGACGTGAAGTGTGACCAGACGCTTAGGGCCTGCACCCGATCAGTACTAACGTATGCTGACGTGGCAGTGCATAGAGGAGACTGTGAGTGATCGGACGTTGGGTGAGTCCGATCGGGCATGACCGGACGTGTCCGCTCGCAAATGGAACCTTACTAGAAATGACCGGACACTGGGGTCCTATGTATGGTCACTTCAAAGCAGCGCGTCCAGTCACAACTTAAATGTACTGATGACCGTTGAGATCGGGTGATCAATGTTTGAAGCAGGGGCCACATGGTATGCATCGCGTGACCAGACGCTGGGGTCCAGCGTCTGGTCGATCTGACCAGCGCGTCCGGTCGCCCCATTTTTTAGTGGACTAAGGAGCCAATGGCTCTATTTCATGGGGGCTTCTATTTAAGCCCCATGGATGGCTCAAGCCCACTCCCTTGGCCATTTGCATTGATATAGCAACCTTGTGAGCTTAGCCAAAGTCCTCCCTCTCATCTCCATCATTGATTCATCATCTTTGTAAGATTGGGAGAGAATCTAAGTGCATTGCTTGAGTGATTACATCTAGAGGCACTTGGTATTCATGTTTTGCTACTGGATTCACTTGTTTCTCTTGGTAGTTGTGCCACCTAGATGGCTTTAAGCAGCGAGGATCATTGAGCGGAGTTTGGTGATTGTCTCCGGCTCTGATCATGGTAATTGTGAGGGGTCTTGTGCCCACCCCGGTGGAGCGCCGAAAGGTAACTCTAGTGGATTGCTCGTGTCATTGAGTTACCTCACTTGTGGGTAGGTTCTTGTGGTGTCCAATTGTGTGGACGAGGTTCCTGCAACACCTCTTAGCCGCCGAACCACCAAGTGTTGGTCGACACAACAGAGACTAGCGTGCTGGCAAGCACGTGAACCTCGGGAGAAAAATTGGTTGTATCTTGACCTTTGGTATTCTCCCGGTGATTGATTTAGTATTCATCTTGTGATTGGTTCACTCACTCATTTATATTCTTGCAAACTAGTTGTAGCAAGCCCTTTAGCGTAGCTTAAATTGAGAGCTTGCTTTGTAGTTTAAGTTCATCTAGTGGAGCTCTTTAGTGTAGCAAGTGTGAGAGCTCTTAGTGAGTAGTGACATAGCAAATTGTGTGTTTAGTGATCATAGCAAAAAGAATTGTTGGATAGGTGGCTTGCAACCCTTGTAGAGCTAGAGAAAGTTTGCATTTTGCCATTTGTTATACTAATCAAATAGCTCTAGTTGGTTTGTAGATTTTTAAATAGGCTATTCAGCCCCCATCTAGCCATATTAGGACCTTTCACACGTGACTCATGCATGCACACGCACGCCACACCCGGCAGGCCTAGCCGCTCTGCCACCGCCGTTGATGGAGACGGGGATCCTGATCTTCCGTCAGGTGATGGTAACTATCGTTGTGGCAGAGAATGACACACCGATCCGACTTCAGATCGAAAGATCGAACCCTACAATCTTAGCACCACAGCTCCTCTGGTTATCAACCAAGTCACGGACTAGGTTGACCTCACCAAGAAGGCTAATCCTTGCCTGCGCAACGAAGAACACAAGCAAGAACAAGAAAGATCACAACCAAATTGCAAATGTATGATTAATCTCACGAGTTGGGGTCTCACAAACCGAAGAACGGTGAAATTGTTTCTTGACAGAATAATCTAAGCAAAACCCAAACCCTAATGGAGGGGCAGCAGCTGTTTATGAAGACTCTAGGGTCGTGCAAGACCCCTGGACGCGCCCCTAACGGGCCCAAACTCGATACATGGTCCAACGGACCAAAAGACGGTGTCGCAGCACCCTGGCAGATTCTGGATGCTGACTTGTTTTGACGATTCCTGTTGATTCCGAACAGCTTTTGACGTGAAACCACTTGGATTGGCTTCCTTATCAAATTAGCTTTCCATCCATATGTGGATCATTGAAAACGGAGTCCGGATGCGTCCTGGGCGACCAGTTTAAGGTAGACTGGTCCTGGAGGCCAAGGCAGACTCGAATTCGTGTTGGACTGGGCCTCCGGCTTGTGTTGGACGTCCTTGCTGGTCATCATCACCTCCTCCACGTCCTCTTAGTCCCTCTTGACCCTCTCTAATGTTCCTAAGCAAGATAACATCATTAGATAGTAGTCTATTCTCAAAAGTATGAAAATGATCGCTTAAGAACGAGCTCACCTGTAAATTGAGTTGACGCATTCGAGCCCGGGTCATTGGACCTTACATGACGGTTGGAGGATCAGCTGGTACATCCAAAGGAGTGATGTCCTCATCATCCTCCCCCTCTTGAATTGGAGTCGTCCTCGACTCAAGCTCATCTTCATCTCCCAAATAAGGTTTCAAATCTGCAATGTTAAATGTGGGACTAACCCCGAACTCGGGTGGCAACTCAAGTTTGTATGCATTATCATTTATTTTCTCAATAATCTTATAAGGACCAGCTGCTCTTGGCATTAATTTAGACTTACATAGCTCAGGAAATCTATCTTTTCTTAAATGTAACCAAACCAAATCACCCGGTTCAAGTTTAATCTCTTTTCTACCTTTACTACCAGCAATTCTATACTTTTCATTCATGCTTTAAATATTTGATTTAGTTGTTTCATGCAACTTACGAATAAAATCAGCACGCTCTCTAGCATCACTATGTATTCTCTCAGTGGTAGGTAAAGGCAAAAGATCAATAGGAGCACGGGGGTTAAAACCATACACTACCTGAAAAGGACTTACCTTGGTGGTGGAATGTTCCGCCCTATTATATGCAAACTCCACATGCGGCAAACACTCTTCCCACATCTTCAAATTGCGCTTCAAAATGCCTCTCAACATGGTGGACAATGTTTGATTCACAACCTCAGTTTGCCCATCAGTTTGGGGATGACATGTTGTAGAAAACAGCAGCTTGGTCCCCAATTTATTCCACAACGTGCGCCAAAAATGACTCAAGAATTTTGCATCACGATCTGAAACAATAGTAGAAGGCATACCATGCAAGCGAACAATTTCTTGAAAGAAAAGGTCAGCAATATGAACAGCATCATCGCTCTTATGACAAGGAATAAAATGTGCCATCTTAGAAAAATGATCAACCACCACAAAAATACTATCCCTCCCCCTCTTAGTCCTTGGCAATCCCAACACAAAATCCATAGATATATCTGCCCAAGGAGTAGAAGGAACAGGAAGAGGCATATACAAACCATGTGGGTTCAATCGCGACTTAGCTTTTTGACATGTGGCACACCGCGCCACGTACCGCTCCACATCACGCCTCATCCTAGGCCAAAAGAAGTGTGTGGACAGCACCTCCTCCGTCTTCTTGGCACCAAAATGTCCCATCAATCTGCCTCCATGTGCCTCCTGCAACAACAAAAGACGAACGGAACCAACTGGAATGCATAGGCGATTAGCTCTAAACAAAAACCCATCGCTGATCATAAACTTATTCCATGTGCGTCCCTCTCTATAATTAAGCAACACATCCTTAAAATCAGGATCAAGCGCATATTGTTCTTTAATGGGTTGAAGACCAAAAATCCGGCAATCAAGTTGAGACAGCAATGTATATCTTCTAGACAAAGCATCAGCAATCACATTATCCTTCCCTTTCTTGTGTTTGATAATATAAGGAAAAGACTCAATAAATTCAACCCATTTAGCATGCCTACGATTCAGATTATTTTGAGAGCGAAGATACTTAAGCGATTTATGATCAGAATGAATAACAAATTCTTTAGGCCACAAATAATGACGCCACGTCTCTAAAGAACGGACAAGTGCATACAATTCTTTATCATACGTGGAATAATTAAGAACAGGACCATGTAATTTTTCACTAAAGTAAGCAACAGGTTTACCATCTTGCATCAAAACACCACCAATGCCAAGTCCACTAGCATCACATTCTAGCTCAAAAGTCTTACCAAAATTTGGAAGTTGCAGCAATGGTGCGTGTGTAAGCTTGTCCTTCAAAGTGTCAAAGGACTCCTCATGTGCCTCTCCCCAATGAAACACCACTCCTTTCTTCGTCAACTCATGGGGCAGCAATGGTGCTGAAATCGTTGACGAAGCGGCGGTAGAATCCTGCAAGACCAAGAAAACTCCTCACCTGTGTGACGGTTTGGGGAACCGGCCAACTCTTTATGGCTTCAATTTTCATCTCGTCCACCTCAATTCCCTGTGGAGTTACAACATAGCCAAGAAAAGAAACTCGATCCGTGCAAAAGATGCACTTCTCAAGGTTACCAAATAAACGTGCATCACGTAAGGCATTAAAAATAGCACGTAAGTGATCCATATGTTCATCAAAAGACTTGCTGTAAATCAATATATCATCAAAGTAAACTACCACAAAATGACCAATAAAAACTCTTAAAACCTCATTCATTAAGCGCATGAAAGTGCTAGGTGCATTTGTCAAACCAAAAGGCATAACTAACCACTCATACAACCCGAATTTGGTTTTAAATGCAGTTTTCTATTCATCTCCAAGTTTCATTCTAATCTGGTGGTAGCCACTTCGCAAGTCAATCTTAGTGAAAATTATAGAACCACACAACTCATCAACGATGTCGTCTAGCCTAGGAATAGGATGACGATACCGAATAGTAATATTATTGATGGCTCTACAATCAACACACATACGCCAACTTCCATCTTTCTTAGGAACCAAAAGTACAGGAACGGCACAAGGACTAAGGCTTTCATGTACATACCCGCGGTCCAAAAGGTCTTGGACTTGCCGCTGAATTTCCTTAGTCTCCTCAGGATTGGTTCGATATGCAGCTCGGTTGGGCAAGGTCGCTCCCGGAATCAAATCGATTTGATGCTCTATCCCTCTCATAGGTGGCAGCCCTAGGGGTATCTCAGCTAGAAAAATGTCCTCATACTCCTACAAAAGGTTAGTGATAGCAGGAGGTACCGAGCTAACAATATCATCAAGTGAAAACATAGCTCGTTTGCATACCAAAGCATAGCAAATATCATCATCAGAAATTTCAGCAAAGTCACATTTTGTTGCAAGCAAAACACCACCCTTCAATTTAATCCCCTCAGCCTTAGAAATAGATGTAGACTTATCCTTTTTAGGTGGGAAAATAGAATTAGCAACTTGCTAATTTTCATATTGAACATCATTCAAACTAGCAGCGCGTTCTCTATCAGCTTGTACAATTTGAGCAGGGGTCAAAGGTACCAAAGTAATTTTCTTTCCTTTATGCACAAAAGTGTATTTATTACTTCTACCATGGTGTGTAGCATCATTATCATGTTCCCAAGGACAACCCAATAAAAGTGAACAAGCTTGCATAGGTACCACATCATAATCAATAGAATTAGCATAAGAACCAATAGAAAATAAAACTCTGCAAGTTTGTGTTACCTTTGCTTTACCAGAATTATTTAGCCACTGAATATGATATGGACGTGGGTGTGGGCGTGTGGTCAAGCTAAGCTTCTTGACCAAATCAGAACTCACCAAATTGTTGTAGCTACCTCCATCAATAATGACACATGCTCGACGGTCGCTGATGACGAAGAAAATCTAGAACAAGTTATGGCGTTGTAGCTTCTCAGGTTGCTGTACTTGTGAGCTGAGCACCCGCTTAACAATAATGCTCCTATAGGACGTCGTGGCCTCGTCACCAAGGACTTTGCCATCCTCCTCATCTGCATCTTGGTCTTCTTCATCCTCAATGTCAGAGGCGCTGACTTGGGTAGTCCTTCTGCACATGGCCAATGCCATGGCAGCGGTGGCACTGAATACCCAAAGTACGTTACGTCGATGCAACGGATGAGGAACTCTTGGTAGGCACCTGCAAAGAATTTTTACCTGAATCTGAAGGTCGTGCGAGAGGTGTCTTAGGTGTAGCGGAAACTCCAGAGGCTGTTGGTCGCTTGCTCGCTGGTGGAGGCGTCCGAAAAGTGGTTGGCTTGGTCAGCCCCGAAGATGGTGCCGAGCGTGGCGTGTATGTGCTGGTGCTGACCTTGCTCTTGCCCTGCTGTTCATGCCCCTGCAATTCCTTTTCTGCAAGCATAGCAAACTAAAACAACTAGTTGACAGTGTTAAATTTTTTATAATCAATAATGTCCTGAATGTCACGCCTCAAACCAGAATAAAAACGACAAATGGCATCTTCGTTTCCCTCTACAACACTACATCGCATCAATCCCTTTTGGAGCTCACCATAGTAATCCTGTACAGATTTATCTCCTTGTTCTAAACGCATCAATTTCTTACGCAAGTCTCTATGATAAGAAGGAGGAACAAAACGATCACGCATAGCTACCTTAAGTTCTTCCCATGTACCAGGTAAAGCATCCTGTGCAGCTAGCCCATTCCACCAAATAATGGCAAAATCCTTAAACTCACTAGTAGCTTGTCTAACTCTATGCTGCTTAGGTACAAGGTGGGCACTAAACTTTTGTTCTATCGTCATCTCCCAATCAAGATATCCCTCAGCATCATATTGACCCAAAAAAGATGGTATTGTGAACTTAATCTTAGCATAAGGATCATCGGGCACACGGTGATTATTACCTTGACGGTGGTGGTGGACACCACCCATACCTGTCGTGTTGCGGCGAAGACGTTGCTGTAATCTCTCTTGTTGGATAGCTGCTCGACCTATGTTTCCAGTGGCATCATGCACCGTGTCTTGACCATCGGTGTTGCTGCCGGAAACGTCGTTGTTGCCCGCCACAAAGGTTTCCAACTCAGTAACCTTGTCGGTTAGCGTGGAAATTTGCTTATCCAATCTCTCCATGCTATTGCCAATGTTGAGTTCAATGAGTGCGTCAGTGATGGCCTTCCTGATGGCCTCATTCATCCTTTTTTGGGCATCCTCTACAACAACTTGTAGTTGCTCTTGGCTGACACACTCGCTAAAACCCTTAGGATTGTTATCTGCAGTCTGTTCACCTCCTGCTATTGAAAACACAAAAACAGGAACAAACAGGTGAAAGTTATCCCTACCAAATGACTATGTGGTTGTAGTGGTGTCACTTTTCACAGCAAGTGGAAGCGTCTTACCAAGCTCTTACCAAGTTCTTACCAACGCAAGCAGTGGGCGGTACAACCGGCGGCTGGTTCGTGATACCTGTGAGGTAGTGGTACCGAGATTGCAAGGCCCTTTGTCTGTACTGATCTGAAGAATTTATGGAGCTTGGAAGGCAAACAAAGAATAATATGTATATCTGGCACACAAGTCAATAACAGAAAGTAATGCTGAATTATAGTCCAAAGTACTTGTTCTCGTTGCTGGTCTAAAGTGTTGCAAGTACCAGGTTGTGATAAAAGTATGGTGGATAGCAAGGTGATAGGTATGAGAAAAACAAGTATGGTGGATGGAAATAGCAACACAAACAAGGAACCAGACAGCACACACAAACACAGCTCACTTTGGTCTTCTCTATGTGCTCCTCTAGATATTGTTCCTCTTTTGCCCCTCTCTTTTTTTCTATTTTTTGGGCTGTCGTTGTTTTTTTGGGAAATTTCGACTTTTTTATTTTATTTTTTTGATATTTTTCCTTTACTTAGGAGCACAAAAGCAGTAACCACAGAAAATATGAGCTCAAACAAGTGTAAGACGTGGCCTGTGGAATTTTCAGAAAACTGGATGAAAATCGACAAAAACCTTGTGACCACGAAACGAGGATCTTGTGATCACTTTTTGGCCAATATAAAAATTCCAAACCCCAACAAAGTGAGGATGGACGGATCCAAAATTTTTTTCTAATCGATTTGCATATATGGAACGTCGAAAACGGAGTTCGTATGCGAAAACTGGACTAGTTTTAAGAATTGGCTCCGAATTAGAGGACAAAACGGGAACAATGTGTGCAAAATTGGTCACAACAGCCAAGATTTGATGGAAACGATGGGGGAAAACACACGAACTGAACTCTAACACGACCTAACCAGCAACAAGACCTCGACCAGGACACATACTCAACATGACGGACTCTGAAACTGAAATATGCAAAGGCTATGGCGCGGAAGGTTCCAGGATAGGAAAAACGAGTATGGCACTGGACTATGGGACGAATACGAAACACTCAAACTAGGGATTAAAAGTGAACCTGACGGTATACCTTAGCTCTGATTACCACTTAATGGAGACGAGGATCCCGATCTTCCGTCAGGTGATGGTAACTATCGTTGTGGCGGAGAATGACACACCGATCCGACTTCAGATCGAAAGATCGAACCCTGCAATCTTAGCACCACAGCTCCTCTGGTTATCAACCGAGTCACGGACTAGGTTGACCTCACCAAGAAGGCTAATCCCTACCTACGCAACGAAGAGCACAAGCAAGAACAAGAAAGATCGCAACCAAATTGCAAATGTATGATTAATCTCACGAGTTGGGGTCTCACAAACCGAAGAACGGCGAAACTGTTTCTTGACAGAATAATCTAAGCAAAACCCAAACCCTAATGGAGGGGCGGTGGCTGTTTATGAAGACTCTAGGGTCATGCAAGACCCCTGGACGCGCCCCTAATGGGCCCAAACTCGATACATGGTCCAACGGACCAAAAGACGTTGTTGCAGCACCCTGGTAGATTCTGGATGCTGACTTGTTTCGACGATTTCTGTTGATTCCGAACAGATTTTGACGTGAAACCACTTGTATTGGCTTCCTTATCAAATTATCTTTCCATCCATATGTGGATTATCGAAAACGGAGTTCGGATGCGTCCTGGGCGACCAGTTTAAGGTAGACTGGTCCTGGAGGCCGAGGCAGACTCGAATTCGTGTTGGACTGGGCCTCCGGCTTGTGTTGGACGTCCTTGCTGGTCATCATCACCTCCTCCACGTCCTCTTAGTCCCTCTTGACCCTCTCTAATGTTCCTAAGCAAGATAACATCATTAGGTAGTAGTCTATTCTCAAAAGTATGAAAAGGGTCGCTTAAGAACGAGCTCACCTGTAAATTGAGTTGACGCATTCGAGCCCGGGTCATTGGACCTTGCATGACAGTTGGAGGATCAGCTGGTACATCCAAAGGAGTGATGTCCTCATCAGCTGTCGTCGTCGCGGCCCGTTGCCCTAGCCAGTCTGCTGCCACCTGCTTCGCCTTGTCGCTGCTTGCGTTGCGTCACGTCACTACACTGCTGCTAGCTGCGGCCGCGACTGCTGAGTCGCCGCGTGCGTTTGCACTGCTTGAGTCATGTCCGCCTAGCCACTCTACCACCACCGCTATCATCACAGGCCCTATGCCCTGGCTAGCCCGCTGTAGTCTACCTCACGGTGTCCTCGCGCTGCTGCTAGTCCTGGTCGTGATTGTTGGGTCGGCCGCATGCGCTTGCATCACTCGCGTCGTGTTCACCTGAGCCGCTGCACCGGCACATGGCCATGTCACCGTCGGCTTGCAAGTTAAGGCGCTATGGACGCACGAGCCATGCTAACTTGTACGTGCACGTGTTCATTCCCTGTGTGCCCTTTGTCATTTCGTTTGTGTGGCGTCCACCTCTCTGCGCCTCGGTCACCTCTGCCTTTAAGGGCGTCGCGTTGGTGTTACCAAGTGTGGGGGGTACAACCCTCGATACCCACGGTAGATCACATGGGTTGTGCCCTCAGGGGCGGCCTAGCCCACAGGATGAAGCCTTGCGGGGCATGACTCTGCTCGGCACCTCCCGCTAGACATATGGAAGATATCCTGAAGATACTACAAGATCTGTTAGGATATGTATGATCCCAATATTCCTGTAATCAGTTATTACTTTCCGGTTATCTCTTAGATCTAACCAACTTGTAACCCTACTCCCCAAAATATATAAGGCGGGCAGAGACCCCCTCTAAACTCACGCAATATCATACAATAGCTAATACAAACCAATAGACCATAGGAGTAGGGAAGAATGCCTAATCACCTACGTCCGCATAGCCAAATATCTAGAAGGCCAGCAGAGGTACTACAACCGCAACATCAAAGGTCATTCATTTGTTGTCAGCGACCTCGTTCTCCGCAGAAAACAAAAAACCAAAGGGATGCACAAGCTCTCTTCCCCATGGGAAGGGCCTTATGTCATCAAAGAGGTTACCCGACCATGGTCCTATCGCCTTTGTGACTTAGACAGAATCGATGTCCCCAATTCATGGCACATCGAGCACCTTATACGTTTCTATCCTTGAAATGCTCCAGATATGTATTCTCCACTTCATGATGAATAAAGTTTTGGTCTCCATAATTTGTCTCCATTATTTCTCCATTATGGTTTAATCTCCGCTTATGGTCACCAAGCTTTCAGCTACTCCATGACGGACTCCAATATGAAATCATCATACCTACGCCGCCCACATTTCTCCAAATCTCCAACGTTTTCGCCGAACACTTTTTCTCCAAATCGCCAATGTATTTCACCACACATTTCTCCAAATCATCGAAGATTTTTCTCCGAATCTCCAAGATATTTCACCGATCAGTGAATAGCATACATTCTGTTCTGTTCTCTTTGGAGAAGACCCAGTCTCTGATCTCTCCCTACACATGCTACGGGCTCCACGCTCTGCGTTACGGGTGGTCGGCTACGGTTCCTTGGTCACGCCCGTTCCCCCTACACGTGCACGGGCTCCGCGCTCGACGTTATGGACTATGGGCTAGCCAAGGCCAAGAGTTCAGTTAAGAACTAACTGCTCGAACGCCACTTACACTATATTTATCTCCAAGTCATTTTGCCAATCGCTGAGTAGCACATGTTTCGCTCTGTGCTCTATGGAGAAGACCCAGTTTCTGATCTCTCCCTACATGCGCTATGAGCTCCGCGCTCTACGTTATGGGTGGTTGGCTGTGGTTCCTTAGTGACGCCTGTTCCTCCTACACGTCCATGGGCTCCGCGCTCGATGTTATGGACTATGGGCTAGCTAAGGCCAAGGAGTGCAGTAACAAACTAACTACTCGGCTGCTACTTATACTACGTATAATTGCATTGGGTTGTTACTACAATGATTTTTTGCCGCAAATATGAACAAGTTGCATAAACATGCACTTCATAACATTTATACACATACATAAATGTTTTTTGGTGCTTTCGCGTGTTCTAACTACACTGTCCAGATGTCATAGATGATAATCTCTGAGCAGGTCACCGAGCTTCGCCATCGCCGTCCGTCTCACCAAACAGGTCGATGTCACTGGCCAGCTTCTTCGTTGCGTCCTCGACCTCATCCTCTAGCTACTGAGTCTCCGCCTCGCTCAGCCCTTCGGCAAACCCGCCCCCTATCACCTGAAGGTCAATGGCTGGGTAGTGAGATCGAACCACCGCAAGGCCATGAGTAGCGGCGGTCATAATGGCATCACGGTTGAAGCTCTTGAAGTTCTCCCACGTTGCCTTGCACCTCTGGGTGATGGTGTCCAAATGTTGTCGCCTACCATCGGGCCAAGGAGCCAGTTTCAGGTCGATGCAGTCGAGCACCGATTTAACTACGGCGACTACAACATTGAAGTTATCCATTTGGGTCCTGGCCTCCTACACCAGCACATCAAACTATGCCTTGGCTTTATGATGGTATCCTACAAGCATTACAATGTTCCATCATATAAGGAAACTATTTCAATAGTAACTCCGACCAGGTGGTGTTCACCTTTCAACTCCTCGGCCAATTTGTCTGCTCTCTCTGATTCCTTCGCCTTCTCCTTTCGGAGTTGTTCGAGGGCCTAACACAGCTAGCCGAGCTTCGCATCTTGCTCTACAAGGACAACATTCATCACCAACGATATAGCTATTCAACAATCCAAAGCACATTCGCCGATATGACATACCCTTCTTCTGCTTAGAGACTTTCCGCAGCTGCTCCAACTGCTCGGAAGCACCCATCAGTTGCTTGGAGACAATGGCCAGCTGCTCAGACTTGCACCGCACCTGCTCGGTCGCAGCCACCAGCTGCTTGGATAGGACCCCCTTTTGGTATTCCAGGTCCCGCGCGTTGGACTCTGCAAGGTCTCGCTCACGCTGGACCCTCTAGATGTTTATCTCAGTGAGGTTCATCATCGTTTTAAGTTTTTCGTTCTCCTCGGCAAGGGGCTCCATCCTCTTTATTAGTTGGTGCCGCTGCTCGGCAGTCTAGTTATCCCCTGCAAATGCACAATGATAATGACGAGCTCTGATCTCCAATGTCGTAGACAATCTCTCCCAATGCAGTACTGACCTCGATTTGTTTCCTCATGCCAGTAATGGTGGACTTCAGTCTCCTCATCTCCCTGATGGTGTCCTCCTCGACAATCACCACCTCATCGCCATGCTTGTGGAGGATTTAGACAGATTGGGGTCGAGGTTCAGCATGCTCAATCTCTTCCACCTCGTCCTCCTCTACCGCAGCTAGATGCACCACCTTGGGGCTCAGTCGCCGGATAGCGTGTCCGACCACGCCCTCCGACACCTCAGGCAGGGCCATGTGCTTCTTCAGCACCATAGGGCCATCCATTCCGAACACCGGCGTGGCATCGATGGCTCCAGCATCTACTCCCAAAGATCCGGCGGTTTCCGCCATTGCCCCGGGCACCGTCACCGATCCATCAGCCAACTTCTCGCCATCGCCAAGTTCGCCAGTAGCTATGGTTGATTCCTCTGTGGGCTTCCAAGCAACTAGGGACTCCGACATGGGGTCTACCGGCACCTTTTCTGCTCTAGGACCAGCCTTCGATTGCTTGGCAGTGCAAACGGGTAGGGTTGGATCCTCCGCATGCTTTGCACTGCATCAGATAATCTCGAAAGTTGCCAAAAAAAGCTAAGAAACGATAGCAAAGAAACTCCTAGGCAAATAAACTTATGGTTTGGTCTATCGGTACAATTTCTTGAACCAGCGCTGGCCACTTGAGCCCCCAGGTGCGGCCATGGGGTCGACTCCCGTGCTTTGGGGTGGAGGTGCCGTCTCCTCCACCATCGGCCTTTGTTCTACCCATTGCTCTGGGACTTCTTCCGCATGCTGCTTGGGGACTCCCATCGCCTGCTCCACGCAGGCCTTCGTTGTCTGCTGCGTAGGGACTCTCCTCGCCCACTGCTCGGGGACTTCTTCACCTCCCTTCAATTGTTTTTATGCGCGCCTATTCTGTGGAGGGGCTTCAGAGCTCAGTGGGGCAGCCACCGGATTTTCATCATCGTTAGACCACTCGAACACCGTGGTCCTTCATGTTCGTGTGGTCCGGTCGCCGCCAAGTGAGATGCCGCTTGGTTTGAGGGAAGCGGCGGCCATTGTCTTTCTCTTCTTCTAGGCCGGCTCATCATCGCTGCCCTTTTCCCTTAGATTTTCACCGACACCGGGGATGTACTCTCCGACGAGATGCTAACAGTGTCCTCCTCTGGCCGCGGTGGTGGCTGGGAATCTACACCTTTTGGCCATTCACGCCTCGGCATGCTCGAGAAGTACACCGTCCTATCCTGTGAGTGGATCTTCGCATAAGTGAATCAGTCCAATGCTCAAAAATGACAAAAGGTACAAAGCATCAAGAGTATACAACTGAGATATTAACCTGAGGAGGCAGATTCTTGCAGTTAAAGGGCTTTGTATACCCTGACATGTTGAATGAGGCAAATGGCGTGAATAGCTTTGTAGCCCGCTCTTCCATAGTGTCCCTCGATAGCATCTCTAGCCTCTCCTAGGTACCGTCAGTTTCCCCATGAATTCAAAGGCGGGGTGGGCTCTCTCCTTGCAGGATTGAACACGGCGCACTATAAAGCTCGCCGCCACTAATTCGCCGTTGGTCTTCACACCCTGTATTAAGCTAAGGAGCTCCCTCACTTGCTCCATATCAGCGCTGTTTGGCATCTCCGACCAGCTCCTCTAGCTCTGTGGGATGTGGTTGGTGTCACAACGGATGGTCGGGTGGCTCTACCTCATGTAGAACCACCAGGCGTTCTAGTTCTTCAGTGACATGTTCAGCGGCATAGTAAGGTACTCCCCCGCTATTCCATTGCGTAGCTAAAGGTATACTCTGTTGACCACCTTGGAACCATCGCCGTCTCTCTTCTTCAGCCAGAATAGGTGACAGAAGAGGTTGAAGTGGGGGAGGATTCCAAGATATGCCTCACAGAAATGGATGAAGATAGAGATGTGAAAAATGGTATTTGGGTGGAGATTGCATAGACTAACGACTCAAAGTTCTAGCAAATCCCTCAGGAATGGATGAACAGGAAATCCCAACCCACGCTAGAAGTAATCCTCAAATACCACCACTTCATCGGTGTGAGGTGTTGGGAAAGGCTCACCGAGGGCCGGCCGCCATTCAGCGGTAGCGTGGTCAGGAAGAATGCCAGCTTCCACCAATCTGTTGAGCTCCGCTTCTCCCATTTGTGATGGCACCCATTCTTCATCGCGTTGGGTTTCGGCGCTCGCCTTCTTGGGACTCATCTTCTTTGATTTGGCAGCTCCTTTCTTCGACGCCATCTCTTAGATTTGATTAGGGTTTGGTAGCGGAAGAAAGTGTGGATGCGAATCTAGAAATGTGAGGGCTAAGGAGGAAGATGAAATGGCAAAGTGGCAAAGGTGGGAACACAGGATGCGGCGTCGCTGTTATAAAGCACTTTCCCCACCCTTTCGCATTTGAGGGTTTTTGGGGAACCGTTCCCATGATTTATGCCATCCTAAATTCTTCGTAACAGCAAGGTGGGCCGTTACCTAGGCCTTCACATAGCCCTAGCCCGTATTGCTGATTTATCTCCGCAATTTGTTGTGGCTCGCCTAATGCTCACCGATATCTCCTCCAATCGTTACGGCTCAGTAATTATTACTATACAGCCGGTACTCCAGTGTTTTCTTCGCGATTCTTTTTTCTCCAAGTTGATTGTTGTTTCTGACCCTGGCACCACGTCACCACATCACCTACTATCAGGCTCAGGGACTAAGTGGGCACACTTCACCTTGCGCTGAATGTGCTTTTCGGGGCTACGCCTAGGGACTGGCTGCCTGCTCGGCTGGTCTTTTATTTTTCTTCTGCTTTGGACCCTGCACCACATGACTACGTCATCTACTATTAGGCTCGCGGACTAAGTGGGCACACTTTAACTAGTAGTGAATGTGCTTGCTTTATTCTAGAAGACTCCACGCCTCTTGAAGCTGAAGAAGGTTATCTCCTTTTCTCGTGGTTGGACTCTAAGTGGGCACACTTGGTCCACTGCAAAGAAATTTTTTATTCTGATCTTGAGCTCCTTACACCCTTATGGCAAGCCATGTTCAGTTCACACTGCTTGGCGATAGTTCACGCTACTCGGCAACTACTCACAACTGCTCGGCAACTCATCACGGTGGTCGGACCATGAGTTTGACTGCTCGGTCGTGTTCGCACCTGCTCGGACAAGCTCAAGACAGCGTTGCACAATGGGTACAAGATGCTCGGGGACTAGCTGTGGAGGGGTATGACCCCGGATACCCACGGTAGACCACATGGGCTGCGTCCTCAGGGGTGGCTCAGCCCATAGGACAAAGCCTTGCAAGGCATGACTCTGCTCGGTGCCTCCCGCAAGACATCTGGAAGATATCCTGAAGATACTATGAGATCTGTTAGGATATGTATGATCCTAAGATTTATGTAATCAGTTATTACTTTCTGGTTATCTCTCAGATCTAATTGACTTGTAACCTTACTCCCTGGACTATATAAGGCGGGCAGGGACCCCCTCCAAACTCACGCAATATCATACAATAGCGAATACAAACCAATAGACCACAGGAGTAGGGTATTACGTCATACTGATGGCCTGAACATGTCTAACCCATGTGTCCCTGTTGCCTTCTTGTTCTTGATCTCACGCTTCCCTGCCAATCAATCTACCTTCATGGGATACCCCTCGGAAGACTACCGATGATATTCTATCGACACCAAGCCACGCTGGGGGCCAGCTTGCAGCGCCGGCCAAATCCATGCAATTGAGTGTGCCTGATAGTTGAGTGGGATCCTAGCTACGTTCTGAGCTTGGCCACTATTGCCACTATACCTTGCCGAGGCCCAATTTGAAGCTTCCTTCGTCGTTGGCCATCTTAAGACCCCATGGTAGCGCCCATCCCATTCGCCTAGCACCATCCACCCCCTTCAATTGCTTGGCACTATGTCTTTGCCCTGTTCTCCTCCATCCACTGCTACTGCTTTCACTGCACCATGGACACGGTCATGCCACCACCGCCGTCGTGAAGCTTGCCATGTGCACGTGGCTAGATGCACCCGCTCCGTCCCTAGTCAATCGACCATGTCTGGTAGGTTTTGGGTGAGTCGATGATGCCTATTATTCTGTTCGTTCACGTTGTCTATGCCTTGGCTCATGGGAACGTGGCCGTTGTCGTAGGGAGGAGTCCACCACCGTGGAGGTTGCTTGGGACAGCATCTCCGTTCATCGCTTCGCCACCCAACGCTTTGAGTTTGCGCCTATGTGAGCATCGGCTCGCTATTGGGGGCGGGGAGGGGCTGGTCTGGCCGGTGTGACCGCCCTAGGCCAGCGTCGTCGCGCCGGTGCATGCGTGGGTGCTCGAGGGTATCGCCGTTGTGAAGACAGATTGTTCCAAGGGCTTATCTGCGAAGTAGCTGACTATAGGAATAGTATCGTGGGTCTCAGGGTGATTCGCGTGGTAGGTCAAGGATGTTTTCCGAAAACAGCCGTAGCGCACGGGCCTCCCCGTCGTGGGACGTCGTCGCACGGATGGGCCGCGTCCATGTTGGGCTATGCTGGTGGGTCACAGTGCGTGCGCGAGGCGTCAGTGTGGGCAGAGCCGCTCGCGTAGTGGGCCACGCGGGTGGATTCGTTTTCCTTTTTCCAGTGAATTAACAAATGTTTATTCAATTTAGTTTTGAGCTGATCTTGGTAAAATTATAGTAAATTATGTAGGTGTCCAAAAATAGTGAAACAAAATTTGTTAGGTTTACAAAAATGCTATCTATCTGTTGGTGTAGTTATTTTACAGTTAGCGGTGAAAATGATAGATTCATAAATTCAATTTAGAAAGCTTAGTATTAGTTAGTTTAATATTTGTAGGAATTTTTGTGGCAAATCAGTGATAGCTTTAGCCATGAAATTTTTACAGTAGGCTTATTAGATTATTATGTGCCCACTGTAATTTTTGTAGCCCTAGAGTAGGTTGATAAATAGAATAGCTAGTACTCCCTGTTTTATCATATATAGAGTAAATCGATATTAAGAATATGGATTCCTTTAGTTGCTAAGTTAATACATGAAATGTTGCATACCGGTTTAGTGGGAATGATACGTAACATAGCGTCTTAGTTGGTAGAGCTAATTCAGTATCTTGACAGATGTATTTTTATTTTAAGAGTTGTTGTTGTCGTATTACTATGTGTTGCATCATCATTTCGTGCATGTAGATCACAAGTTGGTAGAGTTCATGCCTGCGGACAAACAGAACTACGAGGAGATTATTGAGGAGTACGAGGAGGAGGTTCTCATATAGGAGGGAGCCCTGGAGCCATTCGTTGCTGACTTTGTTGACACACCGCCTGCCCAAGGCATGCCCTGGTGCATAACCCTTATTTTTGAATGATCACTTTATATATATATATATATATATATATATATATATATATATATATATATATATATATATATATATATATATATATATATATGATGTACATTTACATTACAGGCATTTTATGGAAACTACATGCATAGATATACTTACCTATGAGTCCTACTAGTATAGGTCGAGTAGTTGCTATGCTCAGGATTTCGATAGCGTGAGTAACCTACCGTTACCCACAATAGGTGATAATTATGATCACTCATGATAAAATGGTGGAAAGAAAAATGGTGATCGGGCTGGGATATGGTTTGGGTATTGATGGGTTTAAAAGGTTGTGTCCTGCGGCCAACAGGGCGTAGCTTGGTTACACTTTTTCCCTGTCTGTGTCGATTAAGGACCGGCCATTGCAATGGACGCTAGGCAAGTCATAGATTTATTACTCCGAGCACATACTTGGATATGGGCGTAGGGAAGGCTTGTTGCTCTCTTGTCATGGGATTCGGCTCTTTTCGGACCGACTGATTAGAGGCGAGGATGGTGGAGGTCTAAGCACCGCACTGAGTTCAGGACTAAGGAGCGGGGGCTTGGAGTCCAAGTTTGGATGGGGACCTGGCCCCTGTGATAGGAGAGTGATGTGTTGGTCCTGCTTGTGCCTAGGGTACAATGGGGGCATGTATTTTTTGGGTACCTAGCTAGGCACATTGATTCGTGAATTACCGGGCAATCTGGTATGGCTTGTCTAAACTCTAGTACCATAGTAAGAACTGAAAGATGAAAGGTGAAGAAATGAAACTGTTGCTCAACTCTTGCTTGAAAGTAGACAGGTGCTTACCTAGAATGGCTAGATAATGAATTAATCATGACTGCTAATAATAACATAAATATAGATTCATTATTAGTATTGTTTTCTGCAAAAAGGAATCTAGCAAACCATAAAGCTTATCATATCCCTTGGAGTCGGGAAATTATTCCCACTAGTCAGATAAGTCTTGCGAGTACATTGTGTACTCAGGGCTTATTTACCCCTATTGCAGGTTCAACTTGATGAGTTCCCGTTGTGTGAAGGATTCTTCTGGTGGGCACAGACGGATTCTTGTTCATTATCGATAGATGTTTATTATTATTCTACTGTTTAATACTCCACACTCTAAATTTGGTAATGTAATAATGTATTTCTAAGAACTCTGGATGTATGAAATGGGCTAAGTATTGTAACATGTTCTCATTATTAGATCCTTGGGGAAAAATATGGACTATTCGGGCTCTCCCTTGGGGTGTGCTCGACGGAACCCGCCCGCTGTAGCTTGCTTTTAGGGTGGTTAGTGTCTGGTGGAAGACGAGTGCCTCCGTAGGTGCGTTATTTCTGGCGGTTCTACCACAGTAGTGGCTCGAGCCGTCCGATCGACCTGGGTGACCTACCAGCCTCTCCTCGATGGAGATTCTACCGGTGGGTCCCTCCAAATCCATCCTAGGAAGGCGGAGGCTAAAGCTCACGGTGCGGGGACAAAAACTCTGATCACGCTGGTGAGTAGAAACACCGTAGCCACTGGGGCATATGTTTCTAGTGATCCAACTAGTTTTACTCAGAGTTTGTTTCCGCACACCTTGCCTCTAGGTTTTAGCGTGAGAAAGGGGTTGGGCATCGAGAATGTCTACCGAATAGACACTCTTGCTAGCCCTCGAGCGAGACCTGAATTAATGCACGTAAAGTAAGGGTGACCCATCTCTCGGTAGCGGCCCGAATTGTTCGATCAACTTGGGTGGCCCGCTGGAACAGGACTTACCTCGATGGCACGAGTGACGGGTTCAAGGAGCTCTTACCGGATATGTTCGAGCAGAATCTAGGTCTGTCGTTCGTAACGGGGTCGGCAAAACCCACGTGGGGCATCCTGTTGCTCCCATCCCGTCCCTCGGTAGTGGCTAAGTTGTCCGGCCAACTTGTATTGCCCCACTAGGACAGGACTTACCTACGGAGATAGAGGATGAAAACATCCCATGCAAGAATTTAGTTAGGCAGATAAGCCAGGGGGCGAGCTTGTAATAAATGGACATGCTCTTAAATTTTGTTATAGCCAAACAGCTTTTTAGCACTTCTTCCCTTTTTGTAAAAAAAAGGTTAGTGCATTTCAATCCATTCCATCATTAAGGTCGTAAAGCTCAGGAGGCGAGTGAGCAAATTCAGATCATGCTGGTAAGCAAAGGCGTCATAGCCGCTGGGGCGTAGCTTTCTCGCAGTCCAACTAGTTATACTTAGAGCTTGTTCCCACAACCCTAGCTCCTTGGTCTTAATGTGATAGGGGGTCAGGCACAGAGAAAGTAGGCTAGGTGGATAAACTCTTAGACGCGCATCGACACTTCTCATGACTAAGGCCAAAAAAGCCCGAGGTGTTGAAAAAACTCTGATCACGCTGGTGAACAAAGGCGTTGTAGCCGCCGAGGCATAAGTCTCTCGCAGTCTGACTAGTTTTACTCAGCGTTCGTTTTTGCAAATCCTGCTTCTGGGCCTTAGCGTGAGAGAGGGTCGAGCATAGAGAATGTCTACTTGATAGGTACGCTCTTATTAGCCCTCGAGTGAGGCTCGACCCCCCGCCATTGCTGGGGTCGGGTGTCACTAAAGGTCAGGGAGTTAGATAGCGAAACTGATAAGAGAAAGTGTGTGTTTATTAAGGGTAAAAGCGACAAAGTTGCTCGATGTTCCAGGCATTGGCGAAGACTCCGCCTTTGATGGTCTTGAGCTTGTAGGCGCCTGGTCGGAGCATCTCCGCGATGACGTATGGTCCCTCCCACGGCGGAGAGAGCTTGTGGTGGTCCTTGCTACTCTAGACGAGGTAGAGGACCAGGTCTCTGATGTTGAAGGCCCGACACCACACTCGATGGCTGTGGTACCGGCACAACGCTTGCTGGTACTTGGCCAAGCAGAGGAGGGCAACATCACGTGCTTCATCCAGCTGGTCCATGGTGTCATCTAGGGATGCCTCGGCTCCCTGTTCATCATACGCCCTGACCCTTGGCACTCCATAGTCGAGGTCGGTCGGGAGGATTGCCTTGGAACCATAGACCATGAAGAATGGTGTGCAGCCGGTGGCCCGGCTGGGGGTCGTCCTCAGGCTCCAAAGTACCACGGGAAGCTTGACGACCCATCATCCGCCAAACTTATTCAACCGGTTGAAGATCCTAGGCTTAAGGCCATGTAGGACCATGTCGTTTGCGCGCTCAACCTACCCGTTCGTGTGGGAGTGCGCTACAGTGGCCCAGTCGATGCGGATGTGATATTCATCGCAAAATTGGAGGAACTTCTTCCCAGTGAACTACGTCACTATAACACAACATACTTTTGCCGACACTTTCTATTGTAGGCAAAGGGCACCTTTGCCGACAGATAACCTCCCGCAAAAAGTTTTGCCGACAGTTTAGAAACAGTCGCGCTAGAAGCCATCGGTGAAACTTTTGCCGACAGTTAACAGAATCCCCGACACTTTATGTGTAGGCAAACGGTCTACCTACGCCAACAATTGAAACCTTTGCCGACAGTTAATCTTTTGCCGACAGTTAAGACCTTTTCCGATAGTTTGTATGTTGGCCAAACCATTTCCAAGGTATTTTACAAACCATACCCTGCCAAAAAAAAATGTCGACAAAACTACATAGGTATAATTACAATTAAAATAATTTGACAAATCCACTTTTGCTCATATAGAAGGCATCACATTGAACAAATTCACTTGATTTTTGTATAAATAATATATTAGATCTTCCATACATACACACTGCTCGTCAATCCTATCTATTTCCAAAAATTGTAATTCTTTACACTACAACAAAATACGAAGATATTTGAAAAAAAAAATACCAAGATATTTGCAAGTATACTGCGTCCACAATAGCAGCATGCCATCTCCAAAGAGAAGAAAATAGGTGGCAGGTACTCCAGTACTTCAAGGCTGTTTGGCACCCGCTCTCGCCGGCTCCAGCTCCCTGCACAGGCACACTGTACAGCACTGTAACGCGGAGCTGGCCGGCTCAGGCTTCGGCAAAATACAACTGCAAAGCGGAGGAGCCGGAGGAGCCAGCGTTCTAAGGGTCCGGCGGCTCCGCCACAATACTCTGTTACAGTGCTCGGAGCCAGGGCTGATAAGCCCCTCCAAACAGGCCCTTAGAAGCAGAACTTCTGCCGCTGCAAATGATGGATGGATAAATATGAGATTGCGTACTTGGTACCATTGACTAGAAGAGGGAAGCATTAAAATGGTATGCTCTTGAAACGAAAAGGCAAACTATATGAACGGCCATTACTTACACAAAATTTGGCTGTCTGTTGTTGGTCAATATATGCAAGTAGCTCATCCTGCCGAATCAATGTCTCATACAAGACCTGCTCATGAGAGAAACAAATGTCAGTACAGGAAAAGTAGCATTTTTTATTAATTGTTTCATGAACTCCATGTATCAATCTAGGATTTCACGTCTGGTTCTGATACAACAAATTATCAAGAAATTTAGTGAACAGCCAAATTCTTGGATGTAACTAACATGGCTGAGAAAAATATTATTACCTCACAATGAAGCTACAACATATACTTAAATTTTAAGATACCAAACTAGGGTCAACCTGGTAATCAGCTTACAGCTACTTTTTTTTCTTTAAGAAAACAAGAGTACCTTCTTCAAAGAAATTAGTTCAGCTTCCAACACATCGACGCGGAAAACAAGAGTATTTTCAGCATTCCTAAGGAATAACCCAACACCATTTTCTCCTAATATGAAATGCACAGTATGCAAAATTCCAAAATAATCAGAATATTTAGAACCAGAGGAAACTGAGAACCATCTACAAATTGCAAAGCTTCGTTCCGAAAGCTTATCTTCCTCTGAAATATTTTATCTGCTGTGTGTAAACTTAAGTATATTAAGCCAGCATGCATCTCCTATGAACCAAGTAATCTGATGCGCTATTTTAACTTGAAGTAAAGCATTTGTCATGATCTACCCAAAAGCACACATGATAGGGACTACATGTTCTATGGAAGACTGAAATATGGTAGAGTGAAATTTTATGTTAATCCACCCACATGATATGATCTCCAGGGAATAAGTTTCATCAATCATTAATATGGGATTGGAGACTAGAGCACTAGGAGATTTTCTCACACATCATCAACAGGTAAACAAAGAACCCAATGCAATTTGCAGAATCACGATCACCCTGTGCAAAAAGACATGGACGAGGATTCTAGACCAAACCACTAATCAAAACAAGAATCTGAGGAAGGGTGTTAGTGGCAAGCCATGTACAAGAATGCCAGACCAAACCACTAATCAAAACAAGAATGCCATGTACAAGAATTTACTGAACTAGTCAAAATGACATCATTTCACCTGAAGAAACAGAGGAAACTGAAACTGAGTGCGAACTGAGTGCTTCTGAATCTGATGATGAGCTATTTAACTGAAGAAAAAAATATGCAGCAGTACTGATAAGACAATGGTCTATACTAGATTGTAACGCTGGTATTTTGTACCAGTTCTTAGGATTTTCAGAGTCATACCTGATAACTAATCATTGCATTACTCAAACAATTGCAAATAAGACTCTTGACTAATTATAATTAACCTCGCCTTGCAAACAGACATTTCAAGGAAGACTGCAATATGTCCAATTACTACATGTACATAGCAAGATAAACTAATAAAAAACTTCATATAAAATCAACTACCCAGATCTCAACAAATTCTGATATATTTTGACAAGACATTGTAGAATCCAAAAATACAGAAACAATGAGTTAGAACACAAGATGGTTTTCTAATATTTTGTGCACAGTAGTTATGTGCCAATCACAAGCGGTTGAATCGATTGGCAGGATTTATAGTCCTAATCATCCATAGAATGCCTACCTCCAATCGATATTCGTGGTAACTAACATACCTATGGCCTGTTGATATTTTCCATCAAGGTGGAAGGCAATCATGCATGTGTGAGCTCAGATCTGCATTTCTAACAAACCAAGAAACAATGGACCATGAGGAAACTATCATACTTGTCCAGCATCCTTTCCACAATAGCCTGCAGCCACTGTCCATCGTTTTTTCCCCTAGTGGCCCTTGATTCGATGGCAGCATATTCATCCAAAGCTTTTGCTGAAAAAAGAAACAGGGCAAAGGAGGTAATGTTTAACATAGTACTTTTAGTGCTATCAACAATTAACTGGTCATAATGCAGGCACCAGGCAGATTACCTAACAGTGTTTGAGCGTAATCAGAGTTGTCAGAAACATCAAACAGGGGTCCACCACCAAGTGCATACGACAGAGCGCCATTTAGCTCGGCTAAGTAGAAAAACACCATAGGGGCAACTAGTGCTAAAAGCTGCCTCTGGACAAACACCTCGTCTTCATACAAACTCTCACTGCATGCAGCAGGAAACAAATTGTGAGAAATGCAAGCACAAAGCAAAGCACCCAAGCTTATACTGATTGTCAAAACTTTTTACAACCAATGACCAGGATAAAGAGAAAATATTTTGGCCCGTGCACATCAATGGCGCAGCCATGAATAATCTTGGTATTCATACGGATCCTTCTAAAATGATTGTAACTCCTAGGAAAAAAACACCAATTCTCATAGCATTTACTCGCTTCTACACTATAGCTGGATAGCTTCTATTGAACCGAGGAGCAACCAATAAGCTAAGGGCAGCTACCACATTAAACAGTATAGACACATGGATCAGTATTACTTTGTGACATCTTTTTAAAGAGGAAAGTTATCACATTTGATTCATATTCTATCATGTCAACCACAATCTAAAAGTTTGGGATTTGTTGTGTTAAACAAACTAGAACCTTGTGAGAAAGTTCAGTTTTTTCAGCAAACAGTATCTATGAATTGGAGGGTGTGAATCATATCATAAGTTCATAACAAGCTCTAAATATGTATTGATCCTTATAACATATGTAAAGCTGGTAATGGTGTGAAATCCGATCTGAACCCACCCCCAACCATTAGTGATGGTCTCAACCTTAAAAACCAACCCAGCCCACCAATTGGATTGTTCCAACCACACCAACCCAGTCCACTATGCTATTTGAACCCAGACCTGTGTGTAGGCTGAGCTTGCTGCCTGTGCCTGCAGCAGCCAGCAAGCAAACTCATCGCTGCATCTTTAGACTACGTCTGCAGTTCTTGCCGTCCATGGTGCACTGTAAAAGTAGTAGGATCAATCGCTTATTTCAGTAGCAGTTTTTACTCATAACCTGCATCTCAAACGATCACCAAGCAATTCAAGAATAGAAGATAAAGGAATTGACTTCAGAAAGCAATTGAAAAAAAATAGAGTGAAAGTAGTACAAATATCAATAACTCATGAGCAGATGTTGACTATTCACTCAGTTTTCAGAAAAAGTCATTTTAATAACAATGAATAACATAGAGCAAGCACTTATGGTAGTTTTCAAAGGATTTACCTCCTGACAGATAGGCTCCAGATTGGACATATCCTAAACCTGACACAGACTACCCACTCTCCCAAAATCACAGAATTGTTGTAAGCCTGTTAAAATACAAAGCTACTGCAGCATAGATAGCTGAAATTTTGTAAGGCAATTTTAGAGTTGTGCTGCAGCGTATCAAAGAAGGACATACTTATGATTAAATCTGAAATTTCCTAAGGGCATACTCTTGTGACTTAAGGATGGCAATGCTGCCGGCGGCAAGGGACAGTTTCAGATTAAAGCAGATCTGAGCAACTAATTGCGACAGGAAGTTGTAAGAGGCTGACATATATACATATATATAGAACTATATATATATATATAAAATCAAAACACTAGCATAGATCCAACAAAGCTGCAGTACATAGGCCAGACCAAACCACTAATCAAAACAAGAATGCCATGTACAAGAATTTTCTGAACTAGTCAAAATGACATCTTTTCACCTGAAGAAACAGAGGAAACTAAAACTGAGTGCGAACTAAGTGCTTCTGAATCTGATGATGAGCTATTTAACTGATGAAAAAATATGCAGCAGTACTGATAAGACAGTGGTCTATACTAGATTATAACGCTGGTATTTTGTACCAGTTCTTAGGATTTTCAGAATCATACCTTATAACTAATCATTGCATTACTCAAACAATTGCAAATAAGACTCTTGACTAATTATAATTAACCTCGCCTCGCAAACAGACATTTCAAGGAAGACTGCAATATGTCCAATTACTACATGTACAGAGCAAGATAAACTAATGAAAAACTTCATATAAAATCAACTACCCAGATCCCAACAAATTCTAAAAAAAGGTTTGACTTTTGGACCCTCCACTAGCATACCATGTTATATAGCACCGGCAATATTTCAAAAAAAATCCATTCTGCAATGCATTCAATCTTCAGCGTAATTCCTGCAAATAGACATTTGCAAAACACAAAGCACATCTAACAGAGAGTGCACATCTTTTGGAGCTAAACTCCATACTAAAGAGGGCGTATTTGATGGCAGATCGAATATCTCACCTTGGAGTTAGATTCGTTCCAAGATCACAGCTGCCAAGATCTCCGGTGCTGGTCACGGCCGCCACAGCAGCACGCTCAAACCGATGGGAAAGGATCAAGAACACGCAGCTAGAATCGTTCCTCGTTCAAGAACATGGGAGGAATTGTCCGTACCTGGGTCGGTCGCCGATGGTGGAGAATCCAAGCCTACGGAAGGAGGAACCGACCCCCCAGATCGGATGGGGATGCGGCGGCGGCACCGCTTTTTGCTGTTCGGCGGTGGGCTAGGGCGATGGCGGGCTTGGGGATGGCAGGCTTGGGAGGCGGTGGGCTTGGGGGCGGCGGGTTTGGGAGGCAGCGGGATAGGGTGACGGGGGGCTAGGGATTGGGGTGGCGTCATCGTTGGATTCGGCAACGGGGGCCTGGGGAGGGGGGCTGCAGGGCTCCAGCCAGGGAGTTCAGCTGCGGCGGGAATGGGAGACGACGGTAGTGGCTACTAACAGCGCCTAGCCCGCGGAGGAGATCTACTGGTGGCCCGCGGCGTCGGTCTCTGCTGGTGGCCAGCGGCGTCAGTCTCTGCTGGCTACCGGTTTTTTTCCCCGAGTCGCATGAGTAGGAGAGACGAATGGGGATGGGTTCTGAGGCAGCCTGTTTTAGTGGGCTCAACATTTAGCATTTTAGCTTGGCGCGTGGTGTCCCGCCCAACGCTATCATCTTATTTGCTTCGCCGCATAGCCTTCGATGACACTTTGACAGTGGTTTGCTTAGGCTACGACGACAGTTTGTTTGTCTTAAAACTTACGCTGACACTTTTTAGGTTGGAAGGACAAACGCCGACACATAACGTGTAGCCTTACACTATTATTGGCGACAGTTAAGGTGACCTAAAAAAGGTATATCATTGCCGACACTTTATGTGTTGTCAAAAGGCTAGTTTTACCAACACATAACTATAGGGAAAAGTAGGTTATGGTGTAGTGCGTGCCCGTTGTCCATGATAATGGAGTTCGGTACTTCAAAGCAATGGACGATATCAAGAAAGAACAGCATGGCTTGCTTGAACTTGATCGCAGAGATCAGTCGGGCCTCTATCCACTTTGTAAACTTGTCTACTGTGACAAGCAAGTGGGTATAGCCCCCGGGCGCTCTTTTGAGAGGTCCGACCAGATCAAGCCCCCAGACCATGAACGGCCACGTGATGGGGATCGTCTGGAGTGCTTGGGACGGTAGGTGGGTCTGTCGAGCGTAGTACTGACACCCTTAGTAGGTGTGCACAATTTTGTTTAGCGTCAGCTACTATGGTCGGCCAGTAGAAGCCATGATAGAATGTGTTTTCGACTAGAGTTCTAGGCGCAACATGGTGACCGTGGACCCCACCATGGATGTCGCTTAACAACCGCTTTCCTTGTTCAATAGGGATGCAGCGCTGAAGGATCCTGGTGTGGCTTTGCTTGTAGAGTTCGCCCTCAACAAGGACGAAGGACTTGGCATGACGCGCGAGCTACCTAGCCTCCGTCTTGTCTGTCGGTAGTGCCTCACAGAGGAGGTAGTCGAGGTAAGGCGTCTTCCAGTCGACTAGAGGGTCGGGCTCTGTCGCTAGATCCTTGTCAAGCTCCATGACTTTGGGGTCAGATAGAGCTGATGGTTGGTCCACCCTCGAGCCCAGGGTGGGCGGCCCATCATCGGCTTGTTCTAGCTCCTCGTAGCCGACCGAGGGCTTGTGCTGATCGCTGGCGAAGACGCCTATTGGCACCAGCTCTCAGCCGGATGTTGCTTTCGCCAGCACGTCGACCGCCTCATTGAGACGCCTCAGGATGTGATTGAGCTCGAGGTCATCGAGTTTATCCTCTAGCTGGCGGACTTCTCGATAGTATGCAACCATCTTGGCATTGTGATAGCTTGACTCCTTCATGACTTGGTCGATGACTAGCTGGGAGTCGCCCCGGACGTCGAGGCATCGGATACCGAGCTCGATGGCGATACACAGACCATTGAGGAGCGCCTCATATTCCACCACATTATTGGAGGAGGGGAAATGGATGCGAACCATGTACCTCATGTGTACCTTAAGGGGTGAAACAAAGACCAACCCTATACCAGCGCCTTTCTTCATCAGTGATCCATCGAAGTACATCGTCCAATACTCTTGGTCGATGACCGCTGGTGGCATTTGGACCTCGGTCCACTCTGCAACAAAATCAGCCAGCACTTCATGATCCTTCCCATGGCATCCTAGTTTTGGATGACCTCACAGAGGGGGAAGGACGTCACGGCCATCATCGGATGTGACTCGAAGTATTAGTGTAGCTTCCTCTTAGCGATGAGGATGGCGTATAGGAGCTTCTGTATTTGGAGGTAGCGGGTCTTGGATTCAAACAGGACCTCGCTAATGAAGTACACTGGGTGCTATACTTTGAGGGTGTTCCCCTCTTCTTCTCGCTCCACCACCAAAGCGGCGCTAACCACCTGCATGGTGGCCGCAATGTAGAGTAGAAGCGGTTCTCCGTTGGTCGGAGAAATCAGGATCGGAGCCTTCATCAGAAGCTGCTTGACCATGTCAAGCGCCTCCTGGGTGATGAGTTCCCGTTGTGTGAAGGATTCTTCTGGTGGGCACAGACGGATTCTTGTTCATTATCGATAGATGTTTATTATTATTCTACTGTTTAATACTCCACACTCTAAATTTGGTAATGTAATAATGTATTTCTAAGAACTCTGGATGTATGAAATGGGCTAAGTATTGTAACATGTTCTCATTATTAGATCCTTGGGGAAAAATATGGACTATTCGGGCTCTCCCTTGGGGTGTGCTCGACGGAACCCGCCCGCTGTAGCTTGCTTTTAGGGTGGTTAGTGTCTGGTGGAAGACGAGTGCCTCCGTAGGTGCGTTATTTCTGGCGGTTCTACCACAGTAGTGGCTCGAGCCGTCCGATCGACCTGGGTGACCTACCAGCCTCTCCTCGATGGAGATTCTACCGGTGGGTCCCTCCAAATCCATCCTAGGAAGGCGGAGGCTAAAGCTCACGGTGCGGGGACAAAAACTCTGATCACGCTGGTGAGTAGAAACACCGTAGCCACTGGGGCATATGTTTCTAGTGATCCAACTAGTTTTACTCAGAGTTTGTTTCCGCACACCTTGCCTCTAGGTTTTAGCGTGAGAAAGGGGTTGGGCATCGAGAATGTCTACCGAATAGACACTCTTGCTAGCCCTCGAGCGAGACCTGAATTAATGCACGTAAAGTAAGGGTGACCCATCTCTCGGTAGCGGCCCGAATTGTTCGATCAACTTGGGTGGCCCGCTGGAACAGGACTTACCTCGATGGCACGAGTGACGGGTTCAAGGAGCTCTTACCGGATATGTTCGAGCAGAATCTAGGTCTGTCGTTCGTAACGGGGTCGGCAAAACCCACGTGGGGCATCCTGTTGCTCCCATCCCGTCCCTCGGTAGTGGCTAAGTTGTCCGGCCAACTTGTATTGCCCCACTAGGACAGGACTTACCTACGGAGATAGAGGATGAAAACATCCCATGCAAGAATTTAGTTAGGCAGATAAGCCAGGGGGCGAGCTTGTAATAAATGGACATGCTCTTAAATTTTGTTATAGCCAAACAGCTTTTTAGCACTTCTTCCCTTTTTGTAAAAAAAAGGTTAGTGCATTTCAATCCATTCCATCATTAAGGTCGTAAAGCTCAGGAGGCGAGTGAGCAAATTCAGATCATGCTGGTAAGCAAAGGCGTCATAGCCGCTGGGGCGTAGCTTTCTCGCAGTCCAACTAGTTATACTTAGAGCTTGTTCCCACAACCCTAGCTCCTTGGTCTTAATGTGATAGGGGGTCAGGCACAGAGAAAGTAGGCTAGGTGGATAAACTCTTAGACGCGCATCGACACTTCTCATGACTAAGGCCAAAAAAGCCCGAGGTGTTGAAAAAACTCTGATCACGCTGGTGAACAAAGGCGTTGTAGCCGCCGAGGCATAAGTCTCTCGCAGTCTGACTAGTTTTACTCAGCGTTCGTTTTTGCAAATCCTGCTTCTGGGCCTTAGCGTGAGAGAGGGTCGAGCATAGAGAATGTCTACTTGATAGGTACGCTCTTATTAGCCCTCGAGTGAGGCTCGACCCCCCGCCATTGCTGGGGTCGGGTGTCACTAAAGGTCAGGGAGTTAGATAGCGAAACTGATAAGAGAAAGTGTGTGTTTATTAAGGGTAAAAGCGACAAAGTTGCTCGATGTTCCAGGCATTGGCGAAGACTCCGCCTTTGATGGTCTTGAGCTTGTAGGCGCCTGGTCGGAGCATCTCCGCGATGACGTATGGTCCCTCCCACGGCGGAGAGAGCTTGTGGTGGTCCTTGCTACTCTAGACGAGGTAGAGGACCAGGTCTCTGATGTTGAAGGCCCGACACCACACTCGATGGCTGTGGTACCGGCACAACGCTTGCTGGTACTTGGCCAAGCAGAGGAGGGCAACATCACGTGCTTCATCCAGCTGGTCCATGGTGTCATCTAGGGATGCCTCGGCTCCCTGTTCATCATACGCCCTGACCCTTGGCACTCCATAGTCGAGGTCGGTCGGGAGGATTGCCTTGGAACCATAGACCATGAAGAATGGTGTGCAGCCGGTGGCCCGGCTGGGGGTCGTCCTCAGGCTCCAAAGTACCACGGGAAGCTTGACGACCCATCATCCGCCAAACTTATTCAACCGGTTGAAGATCCTAGGCTTAAGGCCATGTAGGACCATGTCGTTTGCGCGCTCAACCTACCCGTTCGTGTGGGAGTGCGCTACAGTGGCCCAGTCGATGCGGATGTGATATTCATCGCAAAATTGGAGGAACTTCTTCCCAGTGAACTACGTCACTATAACACAACATACTTTTGCCGACACTTTCTATTGTAGGCAAAGGGCACCTTTGCCGACAGATAACCTCCCGCAAAAAGTTTTGCCGACAGTTTAGAAACAGTCGCGCTAGAAGCCATCGGTGAAACTTTTGCCGACAGTTAACAGAATCCCCGACACTTTATGTGTAGGCAAACGGTCTACCTACGCCAACAATTGAAACCTTTGCCGACAGTTAATCTTTTGCCGACAGTTAAGACCTTTTCCGATAGTTTGTATGTTGGCCAAACCATTTCCAAGGTATTTTACAAACCATACCCTGCCAAAAAAAAATGTCGACAAAACTACATAGGTATAATTACAATTAAAATAATTTGACAAATCCACTTTTGCTCATATAGAAGGCATCACATTGAACAAATTCACTTGATTTTTGTATAAATAATATATTAGATCTTCCATACATACACACTGCTCGTCAATCCTATCTATTTCCAAAAATTGTAATTCTTTACACTACAACAAAATACGAAGATATTTGAAAAAAAAAATACCAAGATATTTGCAAGTATACTGCGTCCACAATAGCAGCATGCCATCTCCAAAGAGAAGAAAATAGGTGGCAGGTACTCCAGTACTTCAAGGCTGTTTGGCACCCGCTCTCGCCGGCTCCAGCTCCCTGCACAGGCACACTGTACAGCACTGTAACGCGGAGCTGGCCGGCTCAGGCTTCGGCAAAATACAACTGCAAAGCGGAGGAGCCGGAGGAGCCAGCGTTCTAAGGGTCCGGCGGCTCCGCCACAATACTCTGTTACAGTGCTCGGAGCCAGGGCTGATAAGCCCCTCCAAACAGGCCCTTAGAAGCAGAACTTCTGCCGCTGCAAATGATGGATGGATAAATATGAGATTGCGTACTTGGTACCATTGACTAGAAGAGGGAAGCATTAAAATGGTATGCTCTTGAAACGAAAAGGCAAACTATATGAACGGCCATTACTTACACAAAATTTGGCTGTCTGTTGTTGGTCAATATATGCAAGTAGCTCATCCTGCCGAATCAATGTCTCATACAAGACCTGCTCATGAGAGAAACAAATGTCAGTACAGGAAAAGTAGCATTTTTTATTAATTGTTTCATGAACTCCATGTATCAATCTAGGATTTCACGTCTGGTTCTGATACAACAAATTATCAAGAAATTTAGTGAACAGCCAAATTCTTGGATGTAACTAACATGGCTGAGAAAAATATTATTACCTCACAATGAAGCTACAACATATACTTAAATTTTAAGATACCAAACTAGGGTCAACCTGGTAATCAGCTTACAGCTACTTTTTTTTCTTTAAGAAAACAAGAGTACCTTCTTCAAAGAAATTAGTTCAGCTTCCAACACATCGACGCGGAAAACAAGAGTATTTTCAGCATTCCTAAGGAATAACCCAACACCATTTTCTCCTAATATGAAATGCACAGTATGCAAAATTCCAAAATAATCAGAATATTTAGAACCAGAGGAAACTGAGAACCATCTACAAATTGCAAAGCTTCGTTCCGAAAGCTTATCTTCCTCTGAAATATTTTATCTGCTGTGTGTAAACTTAAGTATATTAAGCCAGCATGCATCTCCTATGAACCAAGTAATCTGATGCGCTATTTTAACTTGAAGTAAAGCATTTGTCATGATCTACCCAAAAGCACACATGATAGGGACTACATGTTCTATGGAAGACTGAAATATGGTAGAGTGAAATTTTATGTTAATCCACCCACATGATATGATCTCCAGGGAATAAGTTTCATCAATCATTAATATGGGATTGGAGACTAGAGCACTAGGAGATTTTCTCACACATCATCAACAGGTAAACAAAGAACCCAATGCAATTTGCAGAATCACGATCACCCTGTGCAAAAAGACATGGACGAGGATTCTAGACCAAACCACTAATCAAAACAAGAATCTGAGGAAGGGTGTTAGTGGCAAGCCATGTACAAGAATGCCAGACCAAACCACTAATCAAAACAAGAATGCCATGTACAAGAATTTACTGAACTAGTCAAAATGACATCATTTCACCTGAAGAAACAGAGGAAACTGAAACTGAGTGCGAACTGAGTGCTTCTGAATCTGATGATGAGCTATTTAACTGAAGAAAAAAATATGCAGCAGTACTGATAAGACAATGGTCTATACTAGATTGTAACGCTGGTATTTTGTACCAGTTCTTAGGATTTTCAGAGTCATACCTGATAACTAATCATTGCATTACTCAAACAATTGCAAATAAGACTCTTGACTAATTATAATTAACCTCGCCTTGCAAACAGACATTTCAAGGAAGACTGCAATATGTCCAATTACTACATGTACATAGCAAGATAAACTAATAAAAAACTTCATATAAAATCAACTACCCAGATCTCAACAAATTCTGATATATTTTGACAAGACATTGTAGAATCCAAAAATACAGAAACAATGAGTTAGAACACAAGATGGTTTTCTAATATTTTGTGCACAGTAGTTATGTGCCAATCACAAGCGGTTGAATCGATTGGCAGGATTTATAGTCCTAATCATCCATAGAATGCCTACCTCCAATCGATATTCGTGGTAACTAACATACCTATGGCCTGTTGATATTTTCCATCAAGGTGGAAGGCAATCATGCATGTGTGAGCTCAGATCTGCATTTCTAACAAACCAAGAAACAATGGACCATGAGGAAACTATCATACTTGTCCAGCATCCTTTCCACAATAGCCTGCAGCCACTGTCCATCGTTTTTTCCCCTAGTGGCCCTTGATTCGATGGCAGCATATTCATCCAAAGCTTTTGCTGAAAAAAGAAACAGGGCAAAGGAGGTAATGTTTAACATAGTACTTTTAGTGCTATCAACAATTAACTGGTCATAATGCAGGCACCAGGCAGATTACCTAACAGTGTTTGAGCGTAATCAGAGTTGTCAGAAACATCAAACAGGGGTCCACCACCAAGTGCATACGACAGAGCGCCATTTAGCTCGGCTAAGTAGAAAAACACCATAGGGGCAACTAGTGCTAAAAGCTGCCTCTGGACAAACACCTCGTCTTCATACAAACTCTCACTGCATGCAGCAGGAAACAAATTGTGAGAAATGCAAGCACAAAGCAAAGCACCCAAGCTTATACTGATTGTCAAAACTTTTTACAACCAATGACCAGGATAAAGAGAAAATATTTTGGCCCGTGCACATCAATGGCGCAGCCATGAATAATCTTGGTATTCATACGGATCCTTCTAAAATGATTGTAACTCCTAGGAAAAAAACACCAATTCTCATAGCATTTACTCGCTTCTACACTATAGCTGGATAGCTTCTATTGAACCGAGGAGCAACCAATAAGCTAAGGGCAGCTACCACATTAAACAGTATAGACACATGGATCAGTATTACTTTGTGACATCTTTTTAAAGAGGAAAGTTATCACATTTGATTCATATTCTATCATGTCAACCACAATCTAAAAGTTTGGGATTTGTTGTGTTAAACAAACTAGAACCTTGTGAGAAAGTTCAGTTTTTTCAGCAAACAGTATCTATGAATTGGAGGGTGTGAATCATATCATAAGTTCATAACAAGCTCTAAATATGTATTGATCCTTATAACATATGTAAAGCTGGTAATGGTGTGAAATCCGATCTGAACCCACCCCCAACCATTAGTGATGGTCTCAACCTTAAAAACCAACCCAGCCCACCAATTGGATTGTTCCAACCACACCAACCCAGTCCACTATGCTATTTGAACCCAGACCTGTGTGTAGGCTGAGCTTGCTGCCTGTGCCTGCAGCAGCCAGCAAGCAAACTCATCGCTGCATCTTTAGACTACGTCTGCAGTTCTTGCCGTCCATGGTGCACTGTAAAAGTAGTAGGATCAATCGCTTATTTCAGTAGCAGTTTTTACTCATAACCTGCATCTCAAACGATCACCAAGCAATTCAAGAATAGAAGATAAAGGAATTGACTTCAGAAAGCAATTGAAAAAAAATAGAGTGAAAGTAGTACAAATATCAATAACTCATGAGCAGATGTTGACTATTCACTCAGTTTTCAGAAAAAGTCATTTTAATAACAATGAATAACATAGAGCAAGCACTTATGGTAGTTTTCAAAGGATTTACCTCCTGACAGATAGGCTCCAGATTGGACATATCCTAAACCTGACACAGACTACCCACTCTCCCAAAATCACAGAATTGTTGTAAGCCTGTTAAAATACAAAGCTACTGCAGCATAGATAGCTGAAATTTTGTAAGGCAATTTTAGAGTTGTGCTGCAGCGTATCAAAGAAGGACATACTTATGATTAAATCTGAAATTTCCTAAGGGCATACTCTTGTGACTTAAGGATGGCAATGCTGCCGGCGGCAAGGGACAGTTTCAGATTAAAGCAGATCTGAGCAACTAATTGCGACAGGAAGTTGTAAGAGGCTGACATATATACATATATATAGAACTATATATATATATATAAAATCAAAACACTAGCATAGATCCAACAAAGCTGCAGTACATAGGCCAGACCAAACCACTAATCAAAACAAGAATGCCATGTACAAGAATTTTCTGAACTAGTCAAAATGACATCTTTTCACCTGAAGAAACAGAGGAAACTAAAACTGAGTGCGAACTAAGTGCTTCTGAATCTGATGATGAGCTATTTAACTGATGAAAAAATATGCAGCAGTACTGATAAGACAGTGGTCTATACTAGATTATAACGCTGGTATTTTGTACCAGTTCTTAGGATTTTCAGAATCATACCTTATAACTAATCATTGCATTACTCAAACAATTGCAAATAAGACTCTTGACTAATTATAATTAACCTCGCCTCGCAAACAGACATTTCAAGGAAGACTGCAATATGTCCAATTACTACATGTACAGAGCAAGATAAACTAATGAAAAACTTCATATAAAATCAACTACCCAGATCCCAACAAATTCTAAAAAAAGGTTTGACTTTTGGACCCTCCACTAGCATACCATGTTATATAGCACCGGCAATATTTCAAAAAAAATCCATTCTGCAATGCATTCAATCTTCAGCGTAATTCCTGCAAATAGACATTTGCAAAACACAAAGCACATCTAACAGAGAGTGCACATCTTTTGGAGCTAAACTCCATACTAAAGAGGGCGTATTTGATGGCAGATCGAATATCTCACCTTGGAGTTAGATTCGTTCCAAGATCACAGCTGCCAAGATCTCCGGTGCTGGTCACGGCCGCCACAGCAGCACGCTCAAACCGATGGGAAAGGATCAAGAACACGCAGCTAGAATCGTTCCTCGTTCAAGAACATGGGAGGAATTGTCCGTACCTGGGTCGGTCGCCGATGGTGGAGAATCCAAGCCTACGGAAGGAGGAACCGACCCCCCAGATCGGATGGGGATGCGGCGGCGGCACCGCTTTTTGCTGTTCGGCGGTGGGCTAGGGCGATGGCGGGCTTGGGGATGGCAGGCTTGGGAGGCGGTGGGCTTGGGGGCGGCGGGTTTGGGAGGCAGCGGGATAGGGTGACGGGGGGCTAGGGATTGGGGTGGCGTCATCGTTGGATTCGGCAACGGGGGCCTGGGGAGGGGGGCTGCAGGGCTCCAGCCAGGGAGTTCAGCTGCGGCGGGAATGGGAGACGACGGTAGTGGCTACTAACAGCGCCTAGCCCGCGGAGGAGATCTACTGGTGGCCCGCGGCGTCGGTCTCTGCTGGTGGCCAGCGGCGTCAGTCTCTGCTGGCTACCGGTTTTTTTCCCCGAGTCGCATGAGTAGGAGAGACGAATGGGGATGGGTTCTGAGGCAGCCTGTTTTAGTGGGCTCAACATTTAGCATTTTAGCTTGGCGCGTGGTGTCCCGCCCAACGCTATCATCTTATTTGCTTCGCCGCATAGCCTTCGATGACACTTTGACAGTGGTTTGCTTAGGCTACGACGACAGTTTGTTTGTCTTAAAACTTACGCTGACACTTTTTAGGTTGGAAGGACAAACGCCGACACATAACGTGTAGCCTTACACTATTATTGGCGACAGTTAAGGTGACCTAAAAAAGGTATATCATTGCCGACACTTTATGTGTTGTCAAAAGGCTAGTTTTACCAACACATAACTATAGGGAAAAGTAGGTTATGGTGTAGTGCGTGCCCGTTGTCCATGATAATGGAGTTCGGTACTTCAAAGCAATGGACGATATCAAGAAAGAACAGCATGGCTTGCTTGAACTTGATCGCAGAGATCAGTCGGGCCTCTATCCACTTTGTAAACTTGTCTACTGTGACAAGCAAGTGGGTATAGCCCCCGGGCGCTCTTTTGAGAGGTCCGACCAGATCAAGCCCCCAGACCATGAACGGCCACGTGATGGGGATCGTCTGGAGTGCTTGGGACGGTAGGTGGGTCTGTCGAGCGTAGTACTGACACCCTTAGTAGGTGTGCACAATTTTGTTTAGCGTCAGCTACTATGGTCGGCCAGTAGAAGCCATGATAGAATGTGTTTTCGACTAGAGTTCTAGGCGCAACATGGTGACCGTGGACCCCACCATGGATGTCGCTTAACAACCGCTTTCCTTGTTCAATAGGGATGCAGCGCTGAAGGATCCTGGTGTGGCTTTGCTTGTAGAGTTCGCCCTCAACAAGGACGAAGGACTTGGCATGACGCGCGAGCTACCTAGCCTCCGTCTTGTCTGTCGGTAGTGCCTCACAGAGGAGGTAGTCGAGGTAAGGCGTCTTCCAGTCGACTAGAGGGTCGGGCTCTGTCGCTAGATCCTTGTCAAGCTCCATGACTTTGGGGTCAGATAGAGCTGATGGTTGGTCCACCCTCGAGCCCAGGGTGGGCGGCCCATCATCGGCTTGTTCTAGCTCCTCGTAGCCGACCGAGGGCTTGTGCTGATCGCTGGCGAAGACGCCTATTGGCACCAGCTCTCAGCCGGATGTTGCTTTCGCCAGCACGTCGACCGCCTCATTGAGACGCCTCAGGATGTGATTGAGCTCGAGGTCATCGAGTTTATCCTCTAGCTGGCGGACTTCTCGATAGTATGCAACCATCTTGGCATTGTGATAGCTTGACTCCTTCATGACTTGGTCGATGACTAGCTGGGAGTCGCCCCGGACGTCGAGGCATCGGATACCGAGCTCGATGGCGATACACAGACCATTGAGGAGCGCCTCATATTCCACCACATTATTGGAGGAGGGGAAATGGATGCGAACCATGTACCTCATGTGTACCTTAAGGGGTGAAACAAAGACCAACCCTATACCAGCGCCTTTCTTCATCAGTGATCCATCGAAGTACATCGTCCAATACTCTTGGTCGATGACCGCTGGTGGCATTTGGACCTCGGTCCACTCTGCAACAAAATCAGCCAGCACTTCATGATCCTTCCCATGGCATCCTAGTTTTGGATGACCTCACAGAGGGGGAAGGACGTCACGGCCATCATCGGATGTGACTCGAAGTATTAGTGTAGCTTCCTCTTAGCGATGAGGATGGCGTATAGGAGCTTCTGTATTTGGAGGTAGCGGGTCTTGGATTCAAACAGGACCTCGCTAATGAAGTACACTGGGTGCTATACTTTGAGGGTGTTCCCCTCTTCTTCTCGCTCCACCACCAAAGCGGCGCTAACCACCTGCATGGTGGCCGCAATGTAGAGTAGAAGCGGTTCTCCGTTGGTCGGAGAAATCAGGATCGGAGCCTTCATCAGAAGCTGCTTGACCATGTCAAGCGCCTCCTGGGCCTCGGGCGTCCATTCAAAATGGTCGGCCTTCTTCAAAAGTTCATAGAGGGGAGGCCTTGTTCGCCGAGGCGCAAGATGAAACAACTGAGCACGACGAGGCACCTCGTAACTCGTTGTACCCCCTTTATGTTCTGAATCAGGCTCATCCTTACGATGGCCGAGATCTTCTCTGGGTTGGCTTCAATGCCATGCTCGGAGACGATAAAACCCAGCAACATACCCCTCGAGACCCAAAAACGCACTTCTTGGGGTTGAGCTTAATGTTGTTTGCTCAGAGTTTTGTAAAGGTCTGCTCAAGGTCAGCTATGACCTGGTCAACCCATTTGGACTTGACCACGATGTCATCCACGTAGGCCTCAATGGTTCACCCAATGAGGTCTTCAAAACACTTAAGCATACAATGCTGGTACGTGGCTCCAGTGTTCTTTAGACCAAACGGCATTGTGATGTAGTAGAACAATCCAAAGGGGGTGATGAAAGATGTCATGAGCTGATTAGAATCTTTCATCGTGATTTGATGGTACCCGAAGTACGCATCAAGGAAGCAAAGGGTTTCGCACCCTGAGGTAGAGTTGACTACTTGGTCCATGCATGGTAAAGGAAACAGATCCTTCGGACATGCTTCATTGAGACCCATGTAGTCAACACACATTCTCCATTTCTCACTCTTCTTTCGTACAAGAACGGGATTGGCTAACCACTCGGGGTGGTACACTTCCTTGATGAACCCAGCCGCCAAAAGTTTCATGCTCTCCTCATCGATGGCTCTGTGTTTCCCCTCGTTGAAGCGACGCAGGCGCTACTTCACTAGCTTGGAGCCTAGCTTGATCTTCAAGGTATGCTTGGTGACTTTTCTCGGAATGCCTAGCATGTCCAAGGGTTTCCACGTAAAGATGTCTTTGTTGGCACAAAGGAAGTTGACGAGCGTGCTTGCCAATGTGTACCACTTTGCTTTTGGAGCCACTGAGGTCTATGAGGACCTCCTTAGTGCCCTCCACCGGCTCGAAAGACCCAGCCGACTGCTGGTGGTCGGGTGTTTCTTCGGTGACCTCCTTTCTGATGACCGCAAGCTCCTTGGAGGCGATGATTGCCATAGTGTGATCATAGCATTCGACCTCGCACTCGTAGGAACATTGAAATGAGGTGCCAAGAATGATGACCCCGCTTGGGCCCAGCATCTTTAGCTTTAGGTAGGTGTAGTTGGGGACGTCCATGAACTTCACGTAGCATAGATGTCCCAAGACGGCATGGTAGGTTCCAAGGAACCCAACCACCTTGAAGGTGTGGGTCTCCATCCTATAATTGGATGGATCCCCGAAGGTGACGGGCAGATCGATCTACCCAAGTGGCACGGCTTGCTTTCTAGGCACGATGCCGTGGACAGGCGCTCCATGGCATCAAGCGTCTCGGCCTACATGATATTGAGGCCATGACCTCCTTCCATCAGTACCTTGGACAGTCGCTTCATGCCGATGATTGGGTCAACCACGAGTGAATACCTCCTCGGTTGTGGGACGCTCTCCGGGTGGTCAGTCTGATCAAAGGTTATGGCAGACTCTGACCACCGGAGAAGGTAGGCGCGGCCGGCTTGGCCGTATAGACCTCGCGGCGTGAGCTTCTAGCGACGCTTGGAGTCATAGGCCGCCGACCCTCTAAAGATCATGAGGCAGCCATCCGGCGTCGGAAAGCCACCGTCCATCCCTCGGCGTCGTCCGTGGTCGGCTTGGGGTCCTTCCCATCCTCCCTCTGTTGAAGACTCCAAACAAGAATCACTTCAAGAGACCATAGTCCTTCTATAGATGCTTGACGAGGAAGGAATGGTTCGGGCATGGCCCTTTGAGCAACTTCTCGAAGTGGTTTGGAGTACCCTCTGCAAGCTTTTGGCCCCCCTTGTAGTCGACGGTGGCCACAAGCAAGCCCTCATGCCACTGCTTGTTCTTCTTCTTGATGGGACAGTTGGAGGCGCCTTCATCGGCGTCCTCGTCCCGCTTTGCCTTGCCATTTAGGCGGTCGAAGATCGCTCCGACCGCCTCCTCGCCCAAGACATGGCTGGTGGCAATGTCAAGGAGCTCCTTGGTGGTTTGCGGGCCTTTACATTCTAGCTTGTGAACCAGGGACTCATAGGTGGTCCCAGACAGGAAAGCTCCTATAACGTCGGCGTCGACGATGTGAGGCAGCTCGTTGCACGGCCGAGAGAAGCACCGGATGTACCCATAAAGGGTTTCTCTGACCTTATGTTGATAGTTCTTGAGATCCTATGGGTTCCTAGGGTACTTGTACGTGCCCTAGAAGTTCCCCACGAAGATCTCTTTTAGGTTCGCCCAACTTTGGATTCTGTTGGGCGGAAGGTGTTCCAACCATGTTCGCGTCGAATCGGCTAGGAACAATGGAAGGTTGCGGATAATGAATTCATCATTATCTGCTCCACCGGCTTGGTTGGCAACCCGATAATCCTTGAGCCATAGTCTGTGGTTTGTTTCCCTAGAGTATTTTGGGATGTTAGTTGGTGGTCGGTACCTTAGCGGGAAGACAGCGTTGAGGATGTGTTGGCCGAAGGCCTGAGGCCCCGGTATGTCGGGGCTTAGGCTTTGGTCCTTAACATTGTCATAGCATCATCCATGACGAGGGTGATAGCCACAGCTAGCTCCCTCTCTCAAATCATCATGGGTACATCTACGGGCATCGAGGGTGTCGCGTGCGTCACAGTTGCGGCCAAGACGCTCATGCAATGGGACCACAGTGTGCTGCCTGCTGCCTGCTGCCTTGTGGCACCTAGTGGACTGACGCATCCTTGTTGGGTCGCTCTGAGGCTGTGCGCTAGCTGGCGTCGAGCTTGCATCGCCGAGACAACGAGCTCTCGGCCTGCTGCACCGCCGCACGCTCGAGCAGCGTGCGAATCTCGAGGTGGGCCCAACGATCCTCCGGCGTCACGGGCCCTGAAAGCCCATGGAGTAAGGCCACCACAGCAGCGATGTTCTGGCTCACCTGGGCGAAGTATGGGAGGGCTTCATTGTACGTGATGATCCTGTGGTTCACAGCCGCGGGCCATGGCATGCATGCGCCCACCGTCTCCATGGCGCTCGATCTCCCGATCGAGCTTCGTGCATTCCTGCTCGAGTTGGAGTCGTGCTTCCTCGAGCTCTATGTGCTGGGCCTTCAGCTGCTCCAACCGTAGGCAGGGTGGGGCCCCTGTCAGCCCCTCGAGTTCATCTTCAAGGTCATTCATTGGGGAAGCCTCTTCTTTGTGGATGCTTTCGACATGTCCCTCGAAGGTACCCGTTATGAAACACTCACGAGAGGGGTGATGGCTACCCCTACTGGAGTCAAAGCCAGACGGTGACTCTGATTCTCTTGCGAGGAGGTTGTGGAAAGACTCCACGACATATTCAGTCATCCCTACAAACTCATCGTTCGTAGGGGATGGAGGCAGTGTGTTGTGCCACAGGGTGGCCATCGGTCTCTGCGGCGTTGTGGAGACCGAACAGGGAGAGCTGTTGGGTGCTCTAGATGAGGTATTCCTAGAGAGAGTGGCTCCCCTCCGACAAGCGGCTGCCATGACATTGGCGAACAAGAAGGTGAGGTGGCGTAGGTCCTCCTGGGATGGCTAGGGTCCTAGGAAGGCGTCGAGCTAGCGCTCTAACCTCCCGTAGTCGAAGTCGAGGAGCTAGTTGTTTCTAGGGGCATGGTCCTCTGGTGCGTGACGCTACAGCTCCTCAAGTGCCTCAGCGATTGTGTCGAGGCCACGGAGTGGAGAGGTCAGGGTGGCGGCGAGAGCCATCGCCAACCCTCCCTCCGTCGTGACGATGAAGTTCAGGTCCCCAAAATGCACGTGCGCGCCCGAGACCCAGCCGAGGTTATGACTAGCCATCCAAGGCCAGGTGTGGACGTCGAGACGCGCAAAAGGCCCCTAATGGTGCGCCAACTGTCGGTGTTTCGAGTTGCCACCAGATAGTAAATTTCCAATACTTACGCGCCTAGGCCCGAATGGTATGCTACGAGGACACGAGGTTTATACTAGTTCGGGCAGAATGTCCCTACGTCTAGTTTATTGCTGCTTGCTCGTGTTACTAGCAATAAAAGTTTGTAGTAGGGGTTATAAACGGTCAGGAGAGGGACAGGTCCCAAGTATCTGGTGAGAGGAGCGAATGGGCACCGAGGGCTTGGTCGCTTCTCTACTGTGTGCCTGTGTGTTCTAATCAGGTTCAGGGTTTGAGTCCAAATCAGTGTGATGTGTTCCGATGCGATCGATTCGAGTCCGGTGCTGCCCTGCTTTCCCTTTTATAGGACAAGAGAAAGCACGGGTTACAGTGGAGGAAGAGAAGAGAACAAGAGAAAGAAGTCCTTTAGGACCGCTGGGTCCTTCTTCTCCTCTATGCGGGTCTCACCAACCCTATAGACGTCAACAGGAACAACTTCTCATCGCGGCCCTAGTCCGTCACTGACGCCATGTGCAGGTGTCGTTTGCTAGTCATGGCGCTCCACTCTGTCCTAGGCGTGCCCACATCATCCTCGCCGACCCTGTAGACGTCAACGGGTTATAGTGAATATCGTGGTGAACTGACCCCCCCCCTCAGTGTTCGTACGAGGGTTAGGCAGAACAACACCGGTACGCCCGGCGCTGTTCCTGACATGAACCCCCAGGTATGGCCTGTCATGGGTCATGGGCTACATTGAGGCACGCCAGTCTCTTTCCTGATGTCAGAGCTTTGACCCAGGCCCATACGCTTGGACCTGGAATGGTTGGTAGCGGTATGGGTCTCCGTCGGGTCAGATAGAGCCCCCGACCTCGGGGTTGGGCGAGGCAAAGTTCCTCCCTAGAGGCAGGGCGAGGTGGAGCCCAAACCCAAGGGTTGGGCGAGGCGGAGCCAACCCTTAGAGGTCGGGCGAAGCGGAACCCGTGGCCTTGGTGTCGGGCGAGACAGAGCCCACCCCCAGAGGTCGGGTGAGGCAGAGTCCGCCCTTAGGGGTCGAGGAGGCGGACCCAGCGGCCTCGGTGTCGGACGAGGCAAAGCCAACCCTCAGGGGTCGGGCGAGGCGGAGCCAACCCTCAGGGGTCGGGCGAGGCGGAGCCCACGGCCCCGGTGTCGGGTGAGGCGGAGTGTGCGCACCTGGGGGTCGGTTGGAGTTGTAGTCGCGCTCTTGACTGCTCGGATGAATCAATGTTAATGGTTATTAGCTCCTCTTCAGGTACCCTAGTATTGGTCCCCGACAACAATTTTTTCATTTGAAATTTCTCACATTTGAATTTCCATTTTTTCAATCGATCTCGAATGGGAAAACGACCAAAACAAAAGTTATAGATCATGAAAAGTTGTATAACTTTATGGTTGACAACTTTTCATTTGAAGTCATTTATCTAAGGAAAATTACGTTTGAATTTCCTCACATTTGAAATTCAAATTCTTCAAACAACCATGGATGGAGAAATAACCGAAATGAAAGTTGCAGATCTTGAAAAGTTATAAAACTTTATAGTTGACAATGTTTTTATTTGAATTTATTTAGGGTCCCAAATACTTATTTTAAAACTAGATGAACATAAAACAGGGGAGAACAAATATCTCAAATGGACACAAGTGTCTTATGAGTAGAGTGGTTAGAGGATGAACGCGCGAAGCCTGAGGTCGTGAAGTTCGAGCAAGGGATTTAAACCCATCAGTGGAGAAGGGACAAGAGAAGAGAGCAGCGGCCGAGTGGCGTCTCCCTCTCTGCCGCCACGCCACCCTTCCTCTCCCTCCACAACACCGCTCGCCGCCACCCTTCCTCTTCCTACCTCGGACGTCCTCCTCCACCCACCTCTCTCACACGGTGTAGTTAGTCTAGTTTCGGTGTGGCCAAGGATGCCGAGGGCCACACAATTCTATGCTGGTGTCGTGAGATGGTGGGTCTCATGTGGATCTGGTGACCACAACCCCTCTGGAGATCTTTGGTCCCAGCAGTGGCGAGCCGGGCCGAGGCAGCAACAGGCTCCACGACCCTAGCGGCTACAGGCTCAGCGTCAAACGCAGTCATCAAGGAAGACGAAGCGGCTTCGGTGGCTCTGGTGGATCTAAAAATTGTCATTTTGACTAACAATATCTATAAAAGTATCTTATCATATTTAGAAAGATTTATCTATTATGAAAATATTCTTCATAATTATTCTACTGGCACAAGACTATGTTGTAAATCTTTCTAGATATGTTTATATATTTGTAGTCAAATTTGACTCGAGATAAATCTAGATGGACTTATATTTCCAATCAGAAGTAGCATTTTTATTAGGACAAAAACGGATGAAGAACCGAGTCTGTGGTACGAGGAAGCAGAAAGCTAATTGAGGTGTTTTTTCTCGTGGCCCTTTCTCCACCTTGCACTTGTCTTGTGGTGTTGTTTCAATGTCCCACTTGATTGTTCTTTAGCTAATGGATTCAAAAGCATGAAATCTTTTGAACAGATACTGCGGCAACCACCCATGCATATAGAGATCTTTCAATTAGAAGATAAGTGTTCCTCTGTTTGCTTTGTCTTGACTGTATACTCGCTGTCACTTTTCCTTCCACAACAAGTAAACTAGTTTGTGAACAGAAACTCATGAATTAATTGAAGGAACTTACCCCTTAATTACTCCATGCCTGAAAAGCACTTGAGGTCCCCAACTTGGCACAAACTTGCACTCTTTTAATAGCAATTAATCCCAACTACTTCTTCTACAAGTCTTCAATTAATCCTGGCTGGTCCGATGCACAAATTATGGTTAGAAGGTCTGAATTTACGTTGAAACAGTACACTAATATATCCCACAGCAGAACAGCTCGTTTTCCATAGGGCAAAACACATGCTTTGTTGATTTATTTTCTCGAATGGTCAGTTGAAATGTCCCATCAGGTCATCAGCTCATCACAACCCGTAAAAAAAGGGTTGCAAGGTCAGTTTGCCCAATAATTTACCAAATTAAGATGTAGTACAACAATAAGCAAGTTGAGCCAAGCAATAACATGCCCCACATGACGCAGCACAGAAGACGCCACTGCCATGGCGTGCGCTATTAGGTCAGTACAAGACGGCACTTCAATTGACAGACAGATCATGAACACTAAACAACAGCTCTAACCCCTGCCCTAGCAACAATTAGCAAAGCATGCATATGAGTGATGCATGGCCCCAGGCTAGCTCCAAGAACGCATCGGAAAACTTGATCCGGCCGCCGGAGCTCACATGCATGCTCCCGGACTATTGCACAAGACGCCATTGGCGGCCATGTCATGCCGACCCGTTCATTCTTTAATCGACGTAACCGCATTGCAAATTAACAAACCGATCAAAATGCATGCATGCGCTTTGGACGCGACTGAACACTCAACTAACCTCGTAGCGAAATGGCATATATGGCTCCATTGGTCATACCTAACCGGACTACGTTGCCGTGTAGAAGATAAGGAGCTGCTTTTGCTGAGATAGGCATGCAGGCTGCCTCCACATGCCTGGCCTTACCTACCATGCGATATATACTAATTGTACAATGAACCTTGTGCCACTAACTACACTTAGACATAAGTAATGACTAATCTCCAGGGATGGCTAGTTACGTTGGCTATGATCTTTGGAGGTTTGTTTGGAATGGCTAGAACGGCTCGAGACAACAAGAGACAGAACGGCAGTTCGCTTTAGTTCTTCGTTCTAGAATATATGCATAGTGCGTTGCATGATTGCGTCCACTGTAAACCAGGGTGTGCATATCATATTTTTAGCTCATCATTGGTTTGTGCTACTAGTTGTTTATACTCGCTGCATGGACTGGTGTTTCAAGGCGCTTTGTTGGAACAACATGTAAATGAGAAAAAAAAAACTACGTTTATAGAAATCTTGATATGGACATGTACATATATATTCACGTACACCTCCAATAATCTCGATGTTGATTCACTTTGTAGGAAGAAGGCCTTGTTTGGGATAATTTATCTCAACCATGCTTTGAATCAAAGCTAGCTTCCACAAGAATCTCGTGATAAAGAAACTAACTGTTTGGCACGTCGATTCTAGGGGGAAGAACTCATCACCACCACTAACGACATTGGCAAGGAGGAAGAGGGGGAGCCCCCGAGGAAGAGGGGGAGCCCCCTCCACCCCCGGATCTCGGCCAGCCGCGAGGAGGAAGAGCACCCGCTACCGTGTCCCGGACTAGATCTACCGTGTGGATCGAGGAGAGGAGGAGGGGCCCAAGAACCGACGAGGAGGCGGGGGTGTCGGCATGTCGGGTCACGAGGGGCTCAAAGGTCGTGACCCGCGCCGAGGAAGAAGGGTTGGTCACCACCTACTCACCTGGACACCAGCGAGGATGATGTGGGCACGCCGGCGCGGTGAGTCGTGAGGGGCTCAGAGGCTACGAACACGACGACGAGGAGGGACTCGTACATCGACAAGATGGATAAGACGGGGGCGGGGCGCGGGCGGGGGCGCTGGCGCGACGTGTGGCGAGGGGCTCGGAGACCGCGGCCTGTGAGGTGTGGGAGGAAAGGTGGTCGACATTCTCGGGGATTTCTCCCACAGCAGCCTCCGGGCGACTTCTGCTTCCACGTTGAAGGGGCGCGGAGAGAAGAATCGTGAGCGGAAGAGAAGTTGGCTTAGAATCACGCCGTTTAATGGGGCATTCTAAAGATTTTTTTTTCACCATAAGCTTGAGAGAAGCGGCTCTAAACAGGGCCGAAGAAAGCAATAGGCCACAGATAAACAGCTGAGCACTATAGTAAGAAGAATGTAATAGGTCGTCAGATGCTAGACTGATGAACGGTTGAGAGTATTGCTTCATGGAAACCTCGTGCACCTCGGGTGTCTGATGGAAAACATTTCTCATGTATTATTGTATATGATACAAAGTGACACGAGTCTTATTGACCTATAATGGAATCAAAAATTGAAAACTATGAATTCAGTGTAACTACATGTGCTTTTGCAAAATTTGTTAGCACGCATCACAGCGACGATCGACAAGGTGAGCTAGCTAGCACACAGTAATGTGTAGACCAAAAGAAACAAAGAATCTCGTGGACGGCACGGAGTTGGCTAGCCTTGCATCGTCAGTGTTCCCACAGCAGCAAGGGCTCGTCGAAGCAGAGGTCATCGGCGATGTCATCCCACGGCGAGCCACAGTAAGACGGCAGAGGCGGCGGTGACAACATGTACCCGAAGTCTAGAGCGTCTGGCACGTCCAAGAAGGTATAAGCCCAGTCCAATGTCAATGTCGTCGCCACCCAGCTGCTCGAGCTGAGCTTGGTTCTCAGTGTCGCATTCTTCCGGCATTGCCCGCTCAGGCGGCGGCAGCTCCTCCGTCTCGGTGTCGGCATCGCCGTGGGCCGTGGGCGTGGGCGCAGGACGGGATGACGATGGGTGAAGCCGCCGCCGCCACAGTGGCCGCGGCGAGCGCGGCGGCGGCCTGCACGTCCTTGGGCGCCGCCGACGCGGCGCGGGGCAGCTCGTGTGCCAGCTCAGGGGAAGTTGAGGTGCGCGGCGCGGCCCTTGATGGCGACGGCGGCGGCGTCGTGCGCCCGCGCGGCCGACTCCGGGTCGTCGAACGTGCCGAGCCAGATGCGCGACTTCTTGCGGGGCTCCCGGATCTCAGACACCCACTTGCCCCAGCTGCGCATGCGCACGCCGCGGTATGTCGGGTGCTTCAGGTCCCTGCGCGGCCGCTTCTTCGTGCCCTGCTTGCCATTGCCACCGGCACCGCCGGAGTCGTCGCTGGAGCTCGGCGACGACACGTTGAGGGAGCCGCTGCTGATGGTGTTGCTGTTATTGCTGCTGCTGCAGGTGCAGCCGCCCTCGGACACCTGAGGCGACACCTGCTCGTCGTGCTCCATCGACGACGACGACGACATGACGTGGCGAGTGTGACGGTGGCGATCGAGTGAGCCCTACCTGCTAGCTTGCTGCTGATCACGACGCCCAAGTAGTGTCCCTCTAACTCTGCTTCTACAACTTAGGACCGATCGCTGTGAGTTTGCCTGCACTTGGTGACTGTGATATGTGAGGCACCATTCGCATACCATATATATATATCTGGATCAAGGACAGGCTACACTTCGACTGATCTCCGAACAGAAAGTCAATGTGGAAACCGCAATTGGAGTGTCATATTTCTTTTGATTCTCCAAAAGAAATGTGAGTGGCATTGAAAAATATAGAACGATAGGACAAATAAAGGGCAGGGCAGGGGAGAGGGAGAGCAAGCAAACCCAAGGCCAAGAGCAAGAGGTTGGTGTACGCGCTTCTCTGACGGTCAGTGGTCAGTGTGCACTACCGACCCCACATTTGATTCCAGTTGTTTATTGGTCTCAGGCAGCAGCATGCCATGCCCCAGCGCACAGCATGCGTTCGTGCAAAATGTGATTATGTGGAAGTGCGTTGCTTCCGTTGGATTGGTCGATTGGATGGGTAATGATTAAAGTAAGCTGAAATTGGCATCCCCAGGCAACGTGTCCTTACCGATGCGAGGGCCGTGTGCGAAGTATTAAACTGCAACAAATCCCTCATTCAGAGATCATGGCACAGTATCATTATCTTAAGTATATTGCTTCATTATACAATGGCAACGAGGGAAATGCCAACCGTGTCAACGAGCAGAGAGCACAGCGTAGCAGCGGTTTGTTGGGGGAAAGCATGCAAGATGGAATGGAAGGAAATAAAGCAGTCAGTCTCCTTTGCTGATACTGCTGCTGAATGCATGATAAACTATAAACTATTGCAGCTACGCGTGTTTTAGGGATCCATGCAGCGAAACAATCAATATAAACACTGCCAGATTCCAGGGAGAGCTAGGGCATTTAAAATACGTCGTGGGAGGAACTCGTGGCGTGAGTTTGAGATACGATGCTTCCTCAGATCACACTCTAGAGCCTTTTTGAGGTTTGTTTAATTTTAAACGATCGATCAGGTGACAGAAACTCTCCTCTGAGAAGAAAAAAGCTGGAATGGAGCGATCATTTCGGTCTTTCGGCTCGCTGCAGCCTTTTCGTTTGGTCCGATGACTCGATGAGTGTTTACTGAGAAACTAAAGCTGTGACAGAGACAAATAGAGGTCCTACACCTAAAGGCTAAAGCTCGTGCCAATTTTAAATGAGCACATGAGTTAATTAGCGATAACTTGCCATACAGGCTACCAAAAAAAATATACAATAGCCAAGGAGAATTGGTGAGCAAGAGCATGCTTGGAGAGTTGGAGTGTACGAATTCCACGAACCTTTCTTGAGCCAAGAACGTACTCCTACTCCATGAGCTATTTTTCACAGAGAATGGTGTGACCGAAAGAAAAAAAAAATCTGACGTCATCAGTAGCGAGGCCACACATATAGAGGCCACAATGTCATCATTAATTACACATTCGAAAGCATCTCTGGATCTGAACCAATCATCACATGAATTTAGCTTGTACTAGTAATTTAACATGTTCATTATTAGCCTGGTCAAAAGCACATGCTACGTATCAATGTAAATCTTAGCACGAAAGCCTAGATGATCGGTTGAATTGTTACCTAATGTGTGCAACAACGCGAGAACGACTGTACCAAAAGAGAAAGACGGTCTAGAAAGCACGTTCAGCGCCGCGATAGCCTGTCCTATGGACGGCAATTAAAGATCGACCGAAAACATAAACATATATGCATCCATGGAATGGAAGAAGAAAAAGAGAGTATTGTTCTCATATACTAGTATCAACGAACACTTTTGCGTTGTTAATTAACGACGGCCGGCGCTAGCTCCATACGGGCTTGCTTCAGTTCTAACTTGACCTTCCTCTGCACTCAGTGGCGGATGCACGATGCGAGATAAGGGGGCTAAAACAATGGAGATGTTGATTTGTATGAAGATTTAATGGTGAAATCAAGCTTTTGCTACAGTAATTAATGGTGAAATCAAGCCGTTAGGGGGGGCTGGAGCCCCCCAGCCCCCCCTTTGGATCCGCCCCTGTCTGCACTGCATGTAGCTAGCTAGTCTCACTTTATATAGGCCATGTTCGGCTTGCTGAATTTTGGTTGAAACTAGCTGAAAAACACTGTTCTGGCTGAATTGTTGTAAGAGAAAAACATTGTTCCGGTTGAAAAAAGAAGCCGAACAAACCGGATATAGGGTAAGCCGAATGGGGCCATAGAAATGATACGATCCGGCAATTAATCTATGACGTGGACCAGCTAGTCATGCAGTCCTCCGTTCATCTGAGTGGCTGTGGAGTGAGACAAACCGGGGACGTGACAGAAGCAAAGCCATTGAAATGACATGATCGCAATTCGCAAGGCGCCTAGTGGAAGGACTCCGACGTGCTCTTCACCGGCGGCCAATCGCGCGGGGAGAGCGGTTAGTACGTCAATGAACCCCTTGTATTTTGCTACGTAAATGAGTGGTTAATACTAATCCATCCATCTGCATATAACTTCCATACGACTAGTCATTCTCTTACAGCAACCGCAGAACGAACGGATGCGTGCGTGATGTCCGTCCATGCATCGGGACGGCCGGGCGGCTGGCATGACAGAAATGATTGGTGGCGCCCGTTGTTGGAAAGCTACGCTCGTACCGATCAATCGACGGGCGCTCATCAAATCAAATCGGCGAGCAAAAGCAGAAATATATAATATAATTATACGTGATAAGGAACTGCGAAAACGATCCAAATTACTAAACATCTTAACGCACACATCTCAATACGAATCTAACGGCACAATGCATAGGGGAATATGCCCCTAAGGACACATTTAACTTACTCCAGCGTCAATGTACTTGTAAGGCAGGCCTATAGCCACAAGGACTTAGCCATCCTATTTATCTCCTACAACTAAAAAGAATAAAATACGGACACTGTTTTGGTGCGACAATTGCCTTGGTTCGTCCGTCTGTTACCCCATGCGATCGATCCCACCTCCCACGCTGTCCAACGGGAGAGCGAGAAAAGGAAAGACGCGATAGAAAAAGAAACTGTCATCCCTGCGATCCCCGCCTGCTTTGAAGGAAACAAATCGATCACTTGAGGCCACATGCATAAAATGAAACAATAATAATAAATGAAAGAAAACAATAATCATGCAGGGAAGGAAACAATAATCATGCAGAGAAGGAAATATCAGTGGTGACAAATAAAAGATGTACAGGTTATACATGGTGAGACTGGTGAATCTTCTGTAATTTTTTAAACGAATATTCCCACCATTAGTATATAGATCCATTCCCCTGCGTTTCTTCGGGCTTCCATTAGCATATAATATGAAAGTATTGTTGTGTTCATCGTCACTTCCAGTTGACTACTCCCATTAGCATATACTTCCTCTACCCCAAAATATAAGTCGTTATGGGATGCGTGCAGGTCAAATTTTCTCAACTTTAACTAGGTTTATAAAAAATACGTGCAACATTTATATCTTCAAATAAGTTTATTATGAAAATATATTCAACGTTCTATGTAATGATACTAATTGTGTATTATAAATATTAATATTATTTTATATATAATTGGTCGAAGTTAAAAAAAATTAACTTCTCGAGAAGCGAGAATGAATTCTATTTTGGAACAGAGGGAGTATATGAAAGCAGTGTTGAAAATATTTTAACAATCAAGTTCGTCTCTGTCTGATTGGTAAGCTTAGACATCATAATGGTATCAAAAATTTCGACTCTCATGGACACCCTCATGGATCAGTGCAGAGCATCCTAATCCTACAGCATACACAAATGGCAACCTTAAAGTTATGATATTTTCAAAGGGTGGACAATAAAGACCATCTTAGACGTTCTGGCATTAGAGTATATACGTGCAGATACATAGGCATGGTGGTGCAAGTGAGCAGCCAGCAGGAGTCGAGAGTCAGGGGTGTTTGGATCCTAGGACTAAACTTGAGTTCCTGTCACATTGAATTTTTAGATATCAATTAGGATGACTAAACATGAGCTAATTATAAAACTAATTACATAAGTTGTGACTAATTCGCTTGCCAGCGCCGTGTACAGGATGGTATGAAGATGTGGTGGAACTTATTCGTGGATTTGTTGGCGCACGAAAGAAATGGATATCGGAAATCTCTTCCTGCCGGTATAAAAATGATCTTAGCCGCATCACGGAAAGATCTACAAAGTAGAGTTTGTGAGCCGCGACGCCACGCTCTCTGTGACTGTAAATTTCACGAACTTAGCTTTTTGGATTAAATGTCACTTTAACGCCGGTCATATACTTTTACAGTATTGCTATCTTATCAGTGCGATCTGTGTGTTTTTAGTACAAAAGTTTAGCCTGTTCCGTAGCAACGCACGGGCACGAACCTATTTGCATATATACTCGAACCTGTGTGTACATAATTATATGGAGATACAGCGGAACTTATTCATGGATTTATTGGTGCATGAAAGAAATGGATATCGTAGAATTCTTTTTGCCTGATATAAAATATTATCTTAGCCATATCACGAAAAAGTCTATACAGTAGAGTTTGTGAGCCTGCGACGTCGCGCTCTCTGTGACTGTGTTAATTTCACGAACTTTGCCTTTTGAATTAAATGTCACTTTGACGTCGGTATTTAATTTAACAGTATTGTTATCTTATCGTGTGATCCGTGTATTTTTAGTAAAAAAAAATTAGTTGTCTCATAACAACGTACGGGCACGCTACCTAGTATAAGATTAACACTAAAATTTATCTATAAACAGAGGCGAAATGATAGAGGGTGAAATAAACCTAAGCTGAGGCGAAATGATGGAGGGTGGTGAAATAAAGGCCATGTTTAGTTAGGCCCCGAATCGGCGCCGCCAAAATTTCGTGGCACTGTAGATTACTGTAGCGTTTTGTTTGTATTTGGTAATAATTGTCCAATTGTTGACTAATTAGGCTCGAAACGTTCGTCTCGCAAAGTACAACCAAACTGTGTAATTAGTTTTTGATTTCGTCAACATTTAGTACTACATGCATGTACCGCAAATTTGATGTGACAGGGAATCTTCTTTTTGCATAGTGCTAAAGTTTGGATTTGGTGGGAACTAAACATGGCCAAACTAAAGGAGTCATGACACTCCGGGCCATCCGACGACGACGACAGGGTCGGCAAATCGGAGATCTGCATGTGGCGGCCGCGCTGGACGAGTGGGTTCATCCACGCCCAGGTCCCCCGCGACGGACAAGACGCCGTCGCGTACGGCGTCACTGTGCCACCGTCTTTTGCTTTATGCCCTTGTTGATTCATCTGCGAATCTTGTACTTCTACCTGATCAAAAAGAGTATGTGATTATGAGATACTAGGTAGCGATCAATGTTGTATTCTTGAGGATGCTAAATCTGCCCTTAGGGGCATACGCTTAAATTCGCATTGAGATGTGTAGGGAGAGAGTGCACTGACAACGACGCTTGGGGGTTTTGTGTGTGTGTGTGTGTGTGGGGTGGGGGGGGGGGGGGGGGGGGGGGGGGGGGGGGGGGGGGGGGCGATTGGGAGCGTTTGGGGGCGGGGGCGGGGATTCATTCTCATCAGCGCGCACAGCAACAACAGATATCAGGGTCCCGATGATGGTAGAAGGCCGATGATCAGAGGATAAAGGCAACGGTAGAGGTCCTCAGGTGCATGTGTGCGATCAACTTTCAGACGTGGGAGGAGCACTTCCATGAGCGTATCGATCGCTGCCAGCGCCTTGAGTTCGGCTACGTCAGGTGAACCAACTATTATGTCTACAGCAACTTGATCGTGATCTAGAGCGCCCTGATGCACATTTCTGCTCTGCTCTGCTCTTCGGCACCTGTGTCCTCTGCGGCGTGCACGTCGACGCGGGGCTGGTGTTTACCGCAACGTCGTTCCTCCAAATACTCCAGGAGCCCATGCGCAATTTCCCTAGGGTGTTAAACCAGGTCGTTCAGACACTCGTATAGCTTAGCGTGTGATGAAAGACCAATCTCAATTGGGTTTCATGGAGTTTTATAGGCATCAAATATGCTGACATGATAATGTATTAACGAAAAGAGATGATAAAAATTTTAATTTAAGTATGGAGATGAAACTCTTCTTCACTATTTTTAAAAATATGAGTGCGGCGGAAACTGAGACTGAGTACTAGCCTCATGAGCTACGGTTTCGTAGTGAAACTAACACCCTGACGGACGGACGGACGGTGCGTGATTATTGTCACATGCGCTGTTGCGCGATTGAGAGCACTAGTACTACGATCGGGATCTGCATATTTTATAGTTAGTCACATGAATTTCTTGGCCCTTTGATCCTAAAAGAAAAGGACTGTTGACCAATTATAGACGGTGGGCTCCTCCGTCGATCGTCGTCGTTCTTTTTTTTTTAAGGCGGCAAAAGCTTAGCTGGATTTTTATTAGATGAATAAAAAGAAAAAAATACAACTTATTTACAGCAAAACTACACGAAACAAAAACAACTCAACAACTAAGGCACGATGGCCAACTACTACGGCGCACAGGCCCTCTACAACACTATTAAAAGGCCATGCTGCGAACAAAGGGAAAATCAACTCTCTAGTTAACAAAACCAAACCAAACAAACTGCTACTCCGTATTAACGATGGGCCTTGTTGCCAACTGGTACTGCTGGATGTCCTCTTTGCAAAGAAGAGCGACTTGTAATTCGGGTCATGTGTCCAATTGCGCTTCGATAAGTTGTTGGCAGTGAGTATCTTCTTGTGAAGGAGTATCGTCGTCGTTCTTCGACCTTCATTCGTTCGTTCATGGTTTTCCTGGCTAGCTGTGCGGTGCGCGCTCGCGCTGGCCATGTGTCCGGGCATGTGACGGGGCCGCCCGGCCCCGGCGCCCGCCTACGTACGTGTCAACTGTCAGGCGAGAGCGAGCCGGATCCCATGCCAAAAACCTCGCCGCGCTCGTGGAGCGCCGGAATATACCGAAGCCAGCCAACTGGGCCGGTAACTGGCTCTGCACCTAACCTAATGGCGATTGGCCCGCCGCTCCCTGTTCCTCCCAGGCTTGTCAGATTGGAGCGCGGAAGGGGACAAGGGAATATCGCGCGCGCGGCATGGAATTGGAATGGAACTTTCCCTGCGGCTTCGCTCCCGTTTGTTGTTTTTTTCCATGCGTCGGACGGATCGGATGCATTCTTCAATTTTGTATTCACGGCCGGTGTTTCCAGCAGCTGTGCTCTGTACTAACCTCGGAGGGACAACGTGGAGTCTGTACCGAACCAGGCGCAAGATATTGCGAGTTCAGTAGTATTAGCCCTTGTTTAGATACCTAAAATCCAAACTTTGACACTATGCAAAAGAAAGATTTCTCGTTACATCAAATTTGCGGTACATGCATAGAGTACTAAATGTTGACGAAATCAAAAACTAATTGCACAGTTTGGTTGTACTTTACGAGACGAACGTTTTGAGTCTAATTAGTCAACGATTGGACAATTATTACCGAATACAAACGAAATAATACAGTATGCTACAATGTTACAGGAATCTGGCGGCGCCAAATCGGACAGCAACTAAACGAAATACTACAGTGTGCTGCAGCATTACGGGAATCCGGCGGAGCCAAATCGGCCAGCAACTAAACGCGGCTAGCTGTAGTAGCCTGCGAGAGGAGAGCAGGTGTGTCCGTCCAGTTGGCGTGATAAGTTAAAAAAGCACTTCGACTTTTTTGCCGTAACAACGACGCAGCAGCGGCAGCAGCAAACGGGAGCGTTGCGAACTGGAGCTGTCCACTTGTCCAGTGAGAATCTGCCCAACGTTACCATGTCTCTCTGCTGCTTTCGCCGGCCCGCCGGGCCCTAAAACGACCTCCGAACAGAAGGGAGATCGCCACTAATAGTAACAGCTCAGCCGAACTATTATACAGCATTTTTTTCTGTTTTTGTTTAAAAGATCAACAATAAAATATTATCATTGTTGATGCGAAATGCAACCATGCATCTACTACTAAAAAATAACTGCGATTTGCAAATGCATCATCAGACTGCTGCTATCAGTCGACGTCTCTAGTCCTCACAGCTGATACAGAAAGAAAGAACACACGGGGCAGCTGCTCCATGCCCAAATCAAGCACAGGCAATACTCGTACGTACTAAAATTTAAGAATAGCAAACACACTAGTATATATGTGTCTGGTGGTTTTCCCTCTTTTTCTTGGAAAAGACCCATATAATTCACTGCTAGTGTGGTAGATTGTAGAAACGTAAGGCCATCGAGTAACTACTCGGCCCACAAGAGCGGCTCATGCATCCCGACGACGTCGCAGCCGTCGTACTCCTCGGCGGCCATTGCCGCCGCCGGCCACACCGGTGGCCACCACAGCCCGTCCCTCAGGTCGAGGAGGAGGTCCGGCAGGTCGAACAGCGCGCACTCCTGGCCCTGCCCGCCGTCGCCGTCGCCGTCGCCGTGCGTCGTCGTCGCCACGGGGCAGCAGCAGTCAGCAGCAGCCTGCTCCGGCGACGCGTCGGCGTCGGCCGCGGGGGACGACGGCAGCAGCTCGGCCGACGGCGACGGAGACGGCGGCGCGTCACAGTGCACGTCCGCGGCCGCGGCCGCCTGCGCCGCCGCGGCCTGGATGTCCGCGGGGGAGGTGGACGCCGGCCGGGGCAGCTCGTGGGCGCGGTCCGGGAAGTTGAGGTGCGCGGCGCGGCCCTTGATGGCCAGCGCCGCCACGTCGTGCGCGCGCGCCGCCATCTCGGCCGTCGGGAACGTGCCCAGCCAGATGCGCGACTTCTTGCGGGGCTCCCGGATCTCGGAAACCCACTTGCCCCAGCTCCGGCGGCGCACGCCACGGTACGACGGGTGCTTGTACCCGCTCCGGCTTCTGGTGGCGGTGGCCGCTGCCGCCTCTTCGGCCTTGTTGTTCCCGACGCTCGCCTCGGTGTCGTCGATGCTGCAGCAGCAGCTGCTGCTCTCCTCGCCTTGGTGCCCATTATTGGTGCTGCCGTTGGCTTCTACTTCTTGGGAGTCCGGCGAAGAGGCTCTCTTCCGCTTGTTCGTGCCTTTGCAGGAGTTCTTGGGAATAACCTCTTGCGGCGCGTCATTGACGACAGAGGAGGAGGATGTAGAGGACGAAGAAGAGCAAGATGTGGTGGGTGCATTGCTTGTGTCCACTGCCATGGCTCGTTGGGCTGTAGCGTCCATGGCTAGGCTAGGAGCACTGGGAGAGGGAAGTGCCGAGTGCGGGGAGGTAGAGTTGAGCGCCCCTCAGCTATAAATAGTGGTAGCCTAGTGCCTTTGCTCCGTGGCCTGGTGGGGCCTCAGTTATTTCTGAATTTAAGCCATTTTTTTCTATTCACGAATCAACTTGCTAACTCATATACGTTTTAAAAAATATATAAAAATAGAGTAACCTAACATATTAATATAGAAAATATGTGAGCGTACACAAATGACTTATAGAAAAGTGTTTAAACTTAACTCTTCACGGAGAGTTAACTTATCATTTTTTTGTTCTTCTTACTCAATAAAATATTTATAAGCTTGCTCTTTTAATATTGTTGGAACTATCCTTAGGACAAGGATCAACTCCATTTCCATTACATGGTAGAAATTTTCGTAAATCTAACATGTTTTACTAAATGATTTAGAAATTTCATCAGAGCCAACAAACCAGAGGAGGAGGGCCAAATTCACCCCTGAATAGTAAAATTCCACAAAATGGTGTTTATTTTGGTTGTTCTTGAAGGACTAAGGGCATGCCTTTTTCAACTTTTATCTAGCTTCTGCCAGCCAAAAGCCAGAGGCTAAAACAATACAATCCAACTGTTCAGTTGGCTTTTAAAAAACAGGAAGGTTGGCTTACGAGGAAATGAACTAAAATTTTAAATGTGCTTTGAGAGGAGTTTTCTGGCTTTCGGTGTGCTGAGAAGTTAAAAAATTATACCAAAGTTAATAGCAAAAGAAACAACAGCAAAAAAAGCAGTTTTTAAGTTAAAAGTCTAAAAGTTGCAGCTCAAAATAAAAAAAAAAACATGCCCCTAGTTCGGTTTTGGTAGAAAATTGTAGGCACTGACATTTACTAAGTGCTCAAAAACTCAACGGGCTTAAGGCTTGTGTATGTTGAATAGTTGGTCTGTCAGACTCCATCGTCTTTGGTTAATTGGTTACTATTAACGAATACATGCTTTGTTTCAAATTATAGTTCACTTTTATTTTGCTCTAAATTAAATTTATTTAAACTTAATTAAGTTTTTAGAAAACTATAATGTCATCTATAAGTTTACATAAACGCACTATGTAAACATTATTCCAACAAGAATTTAATAAATCTAATTTAATGTTGTAAATATTGGTATATTTTCTAAAAAGTTAGAAAAGTTTGATTTACGGTGAAGTGAGCTATTGTATAGAACGGAGACAGTAAGACAAGTCAATCATCTGCCGGGGAAATGGGATAGCCCGATCCAAATAAATTAATGTACTCCCTCCATACTTAAAAATGAAGTTGTTTTGGATAAGATTTGGATCAAACATTGAAAACATAAATCATGAATAACTTTTAAGTTGTTGAGTTTAGAAATGTGAAAACCATATGTATAGATTTGTCTTGAAAAATACTTTCATAAAAATTTACATATATCACTTTTTGATAAATATCTTTATAAAAATAAGTAGTCAAAGTTATGCTTTAGAGACCGTATCGCTGTCCAAAACGACTTTATTTTTTAGTATGGAGGGAGTATCTAAGAACAGGTTTAATTAACATACGTGGCATTGCTTAACAAGACGCAAATGGTAGGTTAAGAGAGCATCCACGCCGTGTGGTGTTGCCTTTCACCATCTCTTTGTCAAGTTTCGGTTCGGAGTGATTGGAACATAACCGTACCACGGTGGAATTTCCAGAGATCTTTTCTAAAGCAACCTTAAACTTGACGAAGGATAGACCATTCAGGCCCCGTTTAGATATAAAGTATTTTTTTAGAGTTTTAGAAAAGTACTATGGTTTCGTAAAATACTATGTTTTAGAGTGTCATGAAGTGTTTGGGTGCTACAAACTTTATGGTTTCGAATACCATGGTATTGCGGAAAGTGTAGTTGTCGATGCGGGACCCACATGATACCCCGCAAGAGAGAGAGAAGATCTAGTCTAACTAAGATTCTTTCCATGTGATCTTAGTAGTAGTACTTTTCAGTAATCCTACTAGGATCTCTCATTGTAAACCGACTAGGACTCTGGCCTCCTGACTATATAAAGGAGGGCAGGGCCCCTGGGGAAAAAGACAACAGAACAACAATTGTACGACACAACACAATCAATCCAACGTAGAGGCTAACGCCGGCTGGACGTAGGGCTGTTACTCGATCAACGATCGAGGGTTCGAACCAGGATAAGTCGTTTGTCTCTTGCGTTCACCATCGAGTTCTGCATACGCTGAAGCCCGAACAATACTGCCCCGGGGACCCCCGTGGCAGGCTATCGGTGGTAAAACATCGACAGCTGGCGCGCCAGGTAGGGGCTTTCGGCGACTTTGCATCCGAGAGCTCGATGGACCTCGATAACATGATCTTCCCGACGGGATCAACTTTCATCTTCGGCTCATGGATCTGCGAGGCGGACAACTACGGCAAGTTTCAAGGCCATCTCCTCAAAGATCCGGATCATCATGAAGAATTTCCTATTTCAACAACTACGACGGATTAGCTCACCAGAAGATTCGCGCAGCTCATAATATCCGATTCAAATCAGATTTCACGGCTACGCGCATCCGACTCGAATTCAAGTTCCGTGTCCAAGGTGAAGTTTTATCCGAGTCCTTTCAAGAAACCGAGTTCTTTTTCAGCAGGATTCCAGAGCACAACCCAAAATAACTCAGATTACATTCAGAGTTCTTTCAAGAAGTCGAATTCTTTTCCGTTTGGGCTCGACAACATGGCAAAATCCTATCAGGGACAGTTCGAAAGATCCTTCAATCCAATGCTTGGGATACCACTAACAGGAGCCCAGGAGGGTCTCGTGCTAACGATAACATCACAAGACTGTATCATCCACTGGCCAGGTCCCGTTCCTGAAGATAGCGGAATCCAACTAGTCGGCACAACAACAACAGCTATTCTACCTTACCAAGAAGGAGACTCAATCTGCGACATCAAGGCATCTACTGAAGTCATCAGCAACTCCGACAGTATGAAAACTAACACCAATAATAGAACGGCTCACGCACGGGAAGTACTCATGGTTCGGCGTCCTCGGTCACCATTAAATCCCCCAGAAGCACCCGATGTCAGGTCATCAGATGAATCAGAATCCAACATATCACCCTTTGCCTAGGGCTACGATGGAGAAACAGAGAGTCAGAAACAAGCTAGAGAAAGGAAAAACAAGTTGAAGCAAGGGCGCCAACACCGTGCTAGGCAGCGCAGGGAAGCCTGGATCAGATATGAGTCAGAGTTAGCTGAATACGACAGAAGAAAATCACAACGAGAAGTCGAAGGAAGACGCATGGCAAATACGCCTTACGATAAGATTCGAGAAGCATTAGAAGAACTCAGAGCAACTTCACATCCCGATGAGAAGTATGAACAGCTCCAAGACTTACTCCGGTCGACGATCCCAAGAACGCATGAAGAGAGAGACCAATCAAGACTACCCGCTAGATCAACAACCCACAGGCAAGAAGATCAAAATCAAAGGAAGTCTGCCTTCGAAAGACTTGGGCCAGGTGGAAGCCATAACGGAGGAAGTAGGAAGGAACATAATCAAGGCCACCAATTTGAACAACCAAGAAAGACCAGGAGTAAGGTGCCTACCCGGACAGCCTCGCGGAATTATTCCCATCAAAACAACAGTTGGCCAGAAGGAAGTGCCGAATTCAAATTCAAAGAAGCCGGAACACACGACAGATTCCCCTGTTTCGCGAACAGGCTTGCATCAGTACGATTACCCCACAAATTCAAACCGTCTAACCACTCTAAGTATGATGGCAAAACCGAACCAAGGCAATGGCTCAGAATATATTCACAATCAATTGAACTAGCTGGAGGAGACGACGATATCAAGACCCTGTTCTTTCCCATGGCACTAGAAGCCATGCCCCTCCAATGGTTCGACAAATTAAATCCAGGATCTATCAGAAATTGGGAGGACTTGCAAAGAGCTTTTTGTGAAAATTTCGCAGGAATCATTACACACCCAATCACTCATGTAGAACTGAAAGGACTCAAGCAAAAGGGAGGCGAAAGTCTCAGAAATTACTATCGACGATTCGGCGAACTACGGGCTCAAGTGCATGACATCACCGAACGAGAAGTAATTGAAGCTTTCTCTCACGGAATCATGGCTAGGTGGCAATTTCAAGACTTCTGCAAAGAAAATCCGAGAAACAATGAAGAGTTCAGACAAACAGTAGAAAAGATGATTACTGCAGAAGAAAAAACACGAGAAAGGTTTCCGGATAGAAGCAACCAGGACAACCCGGACAAGCAAAATCATCGAAATAGCAGACATCAAGAAAGAAAACGTAGACCAGACAATACCGTGGCAATGGCCGACAAATCAAAGAAGTTTTCCAAACCCAGAAGATATGATGACATTGAAAACATATGTTGCCCATTGCACCCTAATGGGAGGCACACCATCGAAAATTGCTACACTTTCAATGATCGATACACAAGAAAAGATAGTAAGGAGAACACCAAAGAGGACAATCAAAAAAAAGATGAAGACAACCATGAGGACAAAGATTCCAAAAACCCAGGGGAACGGTAGCAGTGATCTTCTTAGGGGCTCCAGATTGCAGAAGCAAACATCAAGAAAAGCTAGCACTACGGACTATCATGATAGCAGAACCGGCTACACCAAGATATCTCAATTGGTCACAGTACCCTATCCAATTTACCAGAGAAGACCAATGGACTAGCGTGGGAAATGTAGGCCATTATCCACTGGTTCTAGATCCAACTATTGCTGGTATGACTGTCACCAAAGTACTAATCGACGGGGGAGCCGGACTCAACATCATCTTTTCAGAAACACTAAGGAAGATGGGACTACAACTCGCCGAGATGATCACACCAACAAGCACACCTTTTTATGGAATAGTACCCAGCAAAGCAGCCATGCCACTCGGACAAATTACTTTACCCATTACTTTTGGAACTCCTTCGAACTACCGAACAGAGTTTATCAAATTTGAGGTCGCAGACTTCGATTCGTCATATCATGCAATCCTCGGACGCCCAGCACTGGCAAAATTCATGGCAATACCACATTATCCGTACTTATTGCTTAAGATGCCAGGACCCAACGGTATCCTTTCTCTTCGAAGTGATTTGAAGCGTGCTTTTGACTGTGACGTTTAGGCAATCCAAATTGCAGCCAAAGCACAAGCCGACAATGGAAGAAAAGAAATAGCCACAATTGCTGCAGAGATGAGCCAAGAAGAATTAGAAATATTGGCTAAAAAGCCCAGCATCATCACACCACCAAAAGAAGCCGACGTCAAGCAAATCGACTTGGGCACTGACGATACCTCCAAGACAGCAACCATCAGTGCTCACCTCTTGGCAAAATAGGAACTCGCGCTCACCAACTTTCTTTGGGACAACAAAGATATCTTCGCTTGGAAGCCGGCCGACATGCCAGGTGTCCCAAGAGAGTTGGCTGAGCACAGAATTGATGTTAATGAAAGCTCCAAACCTGTAAAGCAACGGCTACGACGATTCTCACCCGACAAAAAGGCAGCGATTAAAAAGGAAATCACAAAACTGATGGCAGTCAGATTCATCAGAGAAATCCTTCATCCAGACTGGCTAGCAAACCCGGTCCTTGTGTAGAAGAAGAACACGGACGAGTGGCGCATGTGCGTCGACTACACAGATCTCAACAAACATTGCCCAAAAGATCCATTCGGGCTACCACGCATTGACTAGATAGTCGACTCAACAGCAGGGTCTGCACTATTATTCTTTCTCGATTGCTATTCAGGGTATCACCAGATCATATTAAAAGAACAAGACCAGAGCAAGACGTCTTTCATTACTCCGTTCGGTGCTTACTGTTACAAGACCATGTCGTTTGGACTAAAGAACGCTGGCGCCACATACCAAAGAGCTATCCAAACTCGCCTTGGGGATCAAATCGGTGAAAATGTGGAGGCATACATGGATGATGTAGTGGTGAAAACAAAGAACCCAGACACTCTGATTGAAGATTTAAAGCAAACCTTCGAAAACTTGAAGAGATGGAGATGGAAGTTGAACCCAAATAAATGTGTATTCGGAGTTCCCTCGGGACAACTACTCGGATTTTTGGTCAGTCAGCGCGGGATTGAAGCCAGCACCAAGCAAATTTGAGCTATAACAGAAATGGGCCCACCTAGAAGTATCAAAGATGTGCAGAAACTAACAGGATGCATGGCGGCCCTCAACCGTTTCATATCAAGACTCGGCGAAAAGGGGTTACCTTTCTTTAAACTACTAAAGAAGACAGACAAGTTTGAGTGGACAAAAGAGGCCGACGAAGCTTTCGAGAAACTTAAGGCATACCTCACATCCTCACCAATTCTCACACCCCCAAGGAAAGATGAAGATATGATGCTATACATTGCGACGACTACTGCTGTGGTCAGCACGGCAATAGTCGTAGAAAGAGAAGAAGAAGGACGCGTGTATAAAGTACAACGACCCATATACTACATCAGTGAAGTATTATCTGAATCAAAAATACGGTACCCGCATGTATAAAAACTACTCTATGCCCTATTGATCACTTCACGCAAGCTTCGCCACTATTTTGAAAGCCACCAGATCACAGTAGTGACAGACTTCCCGCTCGGAGACATCTTACACAACAGAGATGCGACGGGACGCATATCAAAGTGGGCAGTTGAACTCGGAGCTCTTAACATCGATTTCACCCCACGGAAAGCAATCAAATCTCAAGCCCTTGCCGATTTTGTGGCCGAGTGGACAGAGATTCAACAGCCTTTATCAGATACAATCTTTGACCACTGGAAGATGTACTTTGATGGGTCACTCAAACTAGGCGGAGCCGGTGCAGGTGTTCTCCTCATTTCCCTAGAAGGAAAACAACTCAAGTACGTCCTTCAGATATTATGGCAAGCTACAAATAACGAAGCAGAATATGAAGCCCTCATCCACGGCCTACGAGTGGCAATTACCCTCGAAATAAAGAGATTACTCATATACGGCGATTCAGCAGTAGTCATCAACCAAGTCAACAAAGATTGGGATTGCACCAAAGAAAACATGGGTGCTTACTGTGCTGAAATACGGAAACTTGAAAAACATTTCCAAGGATTAGAAATTCTACACGTCCTGCGCGATTCCAACATTACAGCAGATGTCCTCGCTAAGCTCGGATCAGACAGAGCGAAGGTTCCACCCGGCGTATTCATAGAAGAGCTATCAGTTCCCTCTATCAAACAACCCGGTGAGACAACCCCTGAAATTCAGGCTAAAGGCGTTCAGATCTTGGTAATCAACACTTCATGGAGCCAAGTTTTCATCGACTATATCAAAGAAAATAAATTGCCAGCAGATAAAGCAGAAGCCACCCAAGTTGTTCACAGAAGCAAAAACTACGTTCTAGTAGGAGATAGACTTTATAGAAGAGCAGCATCATCAGGAGTACTCCTAAAATGTGTCTCATTTGAAGAAGGCAAAGAGATCCTAGACGAAATACACTCAGGTTGCTGTGGAAATCATGCCGCTTCAAGAACACTGGTTGACAAAGCATTTCGCACCGGATTCTACTGGCCAACCGCTTTGAAAGACGCAGAAGAACTTGTCAGAAAATGCAAAGGTTGCCAAATGTTTGCAAGACAAGCCCATGTACTAGCTCACAATCTTATCTGCATCCCACCCGCTTGGCCTTTTTCCTGCTGGGAGCTGGATCAAGTAGGACCCCTGAAGAAAGCAAAAGGCGGCTTCGAGTACATCTTTGTAGCAATCGACAAGTTCACCAAGTGGATTGAATACAAACCACTCGCGAAATACAGCGCAACCAAAGCAGTCAAGTTCATCCAGGACATCATGCATCGCTTCGGCATGCCCAATCAAATCATCACAGATCTAGGCTCCCCCTTCACAGCTACAGAATTCAAAAGCTGGGCACAAGACTGTGGTTTCAGTATAGACTATGCGTCTGTTGCACATCCAGAAGCCAACGGACAAGTAGAAAGGGCTAATGGACTCATACTAACCGGATTAAAACCAAGGTTATACGAAGAACTAGTGGACTATGGGTCCAAATGGATTGAAGAATTACCTAAAGTAGTATGGGGGCTACGAACTCAAATAAGCAGAGCAACAGGCTACTCACCCTTCTTCCTAGTTTACGGGTCAGAGGCCGTATTGCCTGCCGACTTGATCTAGACATCACCAAAGATAGAACAATACGATGAAGGAGAAGCAGAACACACAAGAAGATTAGAACTCGACAGCTCAGAAGAAGTCAGAGTAAACGCTACCCTCCAATCAGCCAGATACCTACAAGGTTTAAGACGACACTACAACAAGAGTACCCATCCTCGATCATTACAAGTCAGAGACTTAGTGCTAAGAAGGATACAAAAGACTGACGGACGACATAAGCTACTCAGTCCATGGGAAGGTCCGTTCATTATCACAAAAGTCACCGGACCAGGCACATACAAGTTAATAACTGAAGATGGAAGAGAAGTCAGCAATACATGGCACATCAGCCAGCTAAGAAGATTCTACGTGTAAAAACAACTCAAGAAAAAACAGATATGCAAGCCACAAGGGACCAACGTTCACAATCAACAAAGGACAATATTCCTCGACAACATATGTATTAGTTTATATTCATGATCAATAAAGATGATATTCATCCACAGCATGTCTTGTCGTGACTTTCAACGAGTTGTTTTCACGAAACAAAAAGCAAAATGGCTGAAAACATGCCTGAGCATCCCGGCCGAGAGCAAAATAGCTGAAAAGACGCTTGAGCTCGCCGATAAGGGTAGCTAAAAGCTAACACCCGAAACAAAAAGCAAAGTGGCTGAAAACATGCCTAAGCATCCCGGCCGAGAGCAAAATAGCTGAAAAGACGCTTGAGCCCGCCGATGAGGGTAGCTAAAAGCTAACACATAAAACAAAAAGTAAAATGGCTGAAAACATGCCTGAGCATCCCGGCCGAGAGCAAAATAGCTGAAAAGACACTTGAGCCCACCGATGAGGGTAGCTAAAAGCTAACACACGAAACAAAAAGCAAAATGGCTGAAAACATGCCTGAGCATCCCGGCCGAGAGCAAAATAGCTGAAAAGACGCTTGAGCCCGCCGATGAGGGTAGCTAAAAGCTAACACCCGAAACAAAAAGCAAAATGGCTGAAAACATGCCTGAGCATCCCGGCCGAGAGCAAAATAGCTGAAAAGACGCTTGAGCCCGCCGATGAGGGTAGCTAAAAGCTAACACCCAAAACAAAAAGCAAAATGGCTGAAAACATGCCTGAGCATCCCGGCCGAGAGCAAAATAGCTGAAAAGACGCTTGAGCCCGCCGATGAAGGTAGCTAAAAGCTAACACCTAAAACTAGTCGACCGAAATTAAGCTTAAAAAGACCCTCCAGCTCTTCGTTCCGAAAAGCAAGAGGCTCGGGGGCTACATCCAGATAGGAATACTTTTTCCTCAGAAAAGCACAAGCGCCACTCAAGAAAGCACTCGGATGCCGAAGTTTGTCAAGGCAACATTCTATGCCGAGTCGTTTTTACATAGCACAGACGAAAGGTTGTCAACACAAAGATCTACACCTAACAAGTCATAGCGCGGACAAAGCACTCGACGGATCACAAAAGAGGAAGAAAAGAAAAGTACTCGACAAATCGAGGGATTTCGTCAGGATAACGCACGGAGTTGTTTACAGAGCAGAAACGAAAACGGGACAAAGTACTCAGCAAGTCAAGTAACTCCGAACACACCCAGGCAAAGAATACATCAACGAAAATAAAGAATTTTCATTTGAAGAGGAGTGTAATATTACAAGAGGATGGTCAATTGGATTAGGCATTGTCATCAGGAAGGGAAATATCAATATTAAGACTGTCTACAACCCTACTGGCTAAACCTTCGACCTCAGGCTCCATCCTCTCAACAGCATCAAGGTATTCTTGGCTATCAGCTTCCTCTGCTATCTTGGACAGAGGCGCCTCTGGAGCAAGGACCCGGACCTGGGCCAGCACATTCTTGGTACATACTTGAGCGCACTTCTTCGCGAACTCTTGGAAACGAGTCGAAATCCGAGGAATGAACTGAGCCCAAGATTGCCCGTCATCCGCTGGAGTCCGGAGAACATCAGCTACTGAACGAAAGGATTTCCACAAAACGTTCCAATTTTTAGTAGCCGTCGCCAGCTTCCCAGACAAGTCTTCAATAGTTTTTTGGGCCTGCACAAGATCTTTATCAGCTCCACGCCTGATCAACTTAGCAAGTGCAAGTTCTTCTTCAACACGAGTAGTTACCTCCACGGCCTTGTTATGACTTGTACAAACAAGATTCTTCATTTCATCAATGCCCTCCGAGAGCTTTTTTCCTTCAACTCGGAGAGCTGGACAAGACACCAAACAACAAGTCAGCAGGAGGGAAAGGTTTGAATACTGAAAGAAACAGAGAGAACCCGGAATACCTTTACATTCTTTCTTCACGGCTTCCAAGCTCTTCATGGCCTCCGAGTTCTTTGAAGCCTCTCGGACAGCAGCATCTTTCTGTTTCTCTACCTCTATCACCCGGGCACAGAGAGCCTTTTCCTCTTTCTGATGTGACTTACGCTCAGTCTCCAACTCGGCCCGAAGGAGGTCAAGGTCAGTCTTTAGAGAACTTACCTCAGAGGACAACTTCTTCTCGGTTTCAGACGAAAAGAAGAAGCCGGTATGGTCATGAGAGAAAGTCTAAACAATTAAAGAAAGAGAAAAATAAGGCGCAAAGACGAAGGCAAAACAAATGGCCTAAGAAAGAATCTTAGAAAAACTTACGTGAAGCTTCTCCCCGAAAGAAGTCGTAGAGGACGCCAAGCTCCCCCAGGCTATGGTTAGCTCCGATAGCCGATGGGTGGCATCGAACTGTTGCACCACGTCACCGGTAAAAGAGGGACCGCCGGAAGCAAGAGAAGGGGAAAGAGAGGCCGGCTGGGGCGAAGAAGGAACGACCAAAGCAACCTCCTAGGAAGCCAAAGCCAATCCCTCAGAAGGACCCGACGCGATGGCCATAGTCACCTCCGGGGCAGCTAAGTCCGCAACTTTGCCAGGTAGCTCCAAAGCCCCCACAGCAACTTCACCAACAGTATGTTGCGAGTCCTGAGGCTCGGAACTCAACGGCAAGGTGGAAGGCTGAGAAGAAGTCGACGAAGAAACGAGAGAAGACAAAAGACTGAACATTGATAAAAGAAATCACCGATGAGAACCAGAAGAAGGAAGACAGAAGCAAAAGGATGAAGCAAGAATCTAATCACCCAGCCACTTTCTTCTTCGCGAAGCCAAAAGAAGGCCTCGCAGGGGGGACCACGACGGTGAAAACGTCCCCGCCACCCGACGACGGGAGCGGGATAGCAGATACCGGAGCCACGGAAGAAGCTGGGGCTGGAGCCGTGGAAGAACTCTGCACTGGAGGAGTGGTAGAGCTTGGTACCAAGGCTACCAAAGAACTCGACACCGGAGCTTCAGAAGAAGTCGGCGCGGGAGCCTCAGAAGAACTCGTACCCGACGTCCGGTTACTTCAAAAAGTTCAAGACTAAAAGTCAAGACAAAGAAGAGAAATTCAATGCAACAGGAATATGAAAACAACTCACCGCCGCTTGATGAGGGGTACTTCGTCATCCTCCTCTCCCTCAGCCAAGGAAACCAGAGCACCTGCTGAAAAAAGAATAAAATGTACTCGGTTCAAGAGAGAAACAGGAAAACAAAGGAACAAAGAGTATTAAATGTGCTCACCTAAGAGCATGCTAGCAACAACTGGAGTACCTGAGAGAGTACTTGGTTTGCGAGGCTTCTTGGAGACAGGCAGGCTAGATGAAGATCCATCCGTTCGCCCCCTCTTCGGGACACTACGAGGACCGCGAGGGACTAGACGAGGAACATATTCTTCATATACATCAACAAATCCGGAAGAAACTCCAGGAAGCGCTGTGGAGGTCGGGGACTTACTAGTTGCAGAAGTTCCAGCAAGTTTATCCCCAGTCTCCACCATGGCAGGGAGAACATCAAGAGGGATCGGGTCAACAAAGTTCCGCCCAAGCTCCTACGAAAAAGGATAAAATAGCAATACAAGGAAAAGCTAAGCAAAAATGGATGCAGCAAGAGTACATAAAGTATCCAAACAAAGAGATAAACAACTCACAGCTGGGGTCGGGTTGTTGGCAGAGAACTCAGAGACAGCAGGAGGAATAACGCTCACTCCTTTCAGCATCTTCTGGAGACGCTTGAGTACCTCCTCATCGGTCAGCTCAAGAGCTGGGACCATGCGTGAAGGATCCTCGGCCCCAGAATACTCGAAGCCAAGGTGCTCCCACTCTTTCAAAGGCTAGACTCGGCGACGAAGAAAACTCAAAACAATACCGAAACCGGTTAAACCCTGCTGTTTCAGCATGCTAATCCTATCAAGGAGTGGCTAGATCACTTGAATCTCAGCAGGTGACTCAACTTTCTTGTCCCATCGGTCATTCACCACAGGACCAGATCCAGAGTGGACGACAAGGGAAGGGATCAAATTGGCAGCGTAAAACCAGTCGGCACGCCAATCTTTTACAGAATCAACCAGGTCATAGTCAAAGAACTTGCTCTTAAGACCCTGGCGAAACTGAATCCCGCAACCGCCAAGAACGCTGGTTTCTTCACGGCGGGGTTGAGGTTTCAGACAAAAGAAGTAGCGAAAAAGAGATAGAGAAGGAGAGATTCCAAGGAAAGCTTCACAGAGATGAACAAAAACGGAAAGATGGAGAACGGCATTAGGGGTTAGATGGTTCAGACTAACCCCGAAATAACCAAGAAACTGATAAAGGAAGGCGGAAGTAGGAAGGCAAAGTCCGGCGCGGACAAAGGAAACGAAGAGGACAATCTCACCAGGACCCGGAGCAGGAACCCGATGCTCGCCCGGAACTCTCTATTCAGCGATGACTTTGCTTTGGATCAAGCCGTCGCTGACGAGCTCACGCAGCTGATCTTCGCTTGTTGTTGGAGCCGACCAAACCTTCTGAGCAGCCCTCATGGCCACGAACTCTTGGTTCTCGATCAAAGAAAGGGATGACTCCTCGTCCATGAAGGTCGCCTGGGACTTGCTCGCGGTTTTCTTCTTACCCATAAACTAGCGGAAGCAAAAAGGTACTGGGGAAGATGAAGCTAGATGGCGGCGCTAAGAATGGCGGCGGCAATGGCGACGGCGGATGATTAAGAGCTAGGGTTTGAAGGCAAAAGAAAGGCAGTAAAGAAAAAGAGGACGAATGGTCTATAAATAAATTTTACAGCGTTAGAAATGGCCCACCAGGCCCGTTAAAACACCGTGTGAGAACGCAACGGTCCATTTACCGACGCAGCTAAAACGACGGAGGGCACAAATCCACACAATGGTACAATCCAATGGGTAGATTTCAGACTTATCCGTCCAGCACCACGGTAGGGTTATCAGATCACTACAAGAACAACCCGTCAACCAAGAAGAAACAAAGGGCTACCTTGCAAGGAACAAAAGAACCCGGTTATTTAAGAAAGAACTCGGTAATCTCATGAACGACAAGGATCACAGCAGAGAAGTGAAGGACAACTCAGAAGACAAGATTCGTTCCATTACAAGCGACTTCAAAAATAGAAGATTACAAATCTTACAAGACCCAATGAACTCGGTACCACGAAAAGCAAAGTAGCAAAGAGGAACACGGACACGGCTAGGCTCTGGAACGACTACGTGTCCCAAATTGCTACTCGGAAGGACAAACCGCCATCAGCTACACTATTTTCTTCAAAGGACGGACGTAGTGCATCCAAGGCAGAAATCAGCAGCACGGCAGGACAACATGGAGCAGAGAAGGCCGGCGGGCATCTGTCTACCCAAGACCGATGTGATGCTGGATATGGTGTTGATCTGCGCCGGACAATCTCAGGACAGGCGACGAAGATCAACCCAGAACTGCCAGATGAAGGAACGAAGCCCACATCACAAGACTTCCTCCAACTACCGCCACGTACATCCTGGTACAATGCTGTCGCAGGATTAGCCTACCTCTAATCCCTATCATAAGACTTCCTCCAGCTACGACAAGACACACAGGAACTACAAAATATGCCCGGGGGCTGCTCTACTTCACAAACTACCATGTTCATGACCACGAAGGTTTCAACAGAATGTCCAATGGATGAAAACAAGCACTCCGGGACAGTATTTATAGATCAAAGGAGCGGCGCACATGGACTAAGAGTACCAACAAAATAAGCCTAACAAAGGACACAGTGAAAAGACAGGACTCAATAATGGAAGACTCAGGTGAGAGGGAACAGTACTCGAAGATGAGCATATTCGGAAGAATATACCAGCACAGTACAACCCATGAACAAAAGGCATTTACACTCAACCACCACCATACAACTACATCTGACAACAGCAGACTATCAAAGAATACGCCAAGACCTCGCACCCGAGTTCTTCCTGAACAAAACAACACGGATATACGCTCAGAGGCTGCATGCTGCGAAACTACTCGGATGATGGTTTAATCCAAGACTAAAGGACTCTTCGGAAAGATGCCGCAAAACTACTCGGATGATGACATAATCCAAGTCTCGGGGACTACTTCAGAACACAAATTTTCAAACAACATAAAGATTCAAGACCCTCCAACTTTTTGTTCCAAATAGCAAGAGGCTCGGGGGCTACACTCAGTGAGTGCACTTTTTCTTCGAAAAAGCGCACGTCACCAAAAGACTTCCTCAACGCAGACCACTCCAAGACATTACGACAAAAAGAACCCGGAACGAGCCATATTCGAGTTCTTTTAGATAAAACTTCAACGAACAATCAGAGCAACTTCAAGACAAGATCCTCCAGCTCCTTGTTCCAAATAGCAAGAGGCTCGGGGGCTACAACCAGATGGATGTACTTTTTCTTCAAAAAGCACTCACCACTCGAAGATCCCAAGAAGTGCTACAAGGTTTCACTCCAGAAAGCACTCGGATGACGTTAGTTCCTACTCAACGAGACCTGAAGGAGCAAAACAAGACTTTCAGAGCTCAACCATGAAGTGCTCGGGGGCTTGTCGATGCGGGACCCACAGGATACCCCGCAAGGGAGAGAGAAGATCTAGTCTAACTAGGATTCTTCCCATGTGATCTTAGTAGTAGTACTTTTCAGTAATCCTACTAGGATCTCTCATTGTAAACCGACTAGGACTCTGGCCTCCTGACTATATAAAAAAGGGCAGGGCCCCTGGGGAAAAAGACAACAGAACAACAATTGTACGACACAACACAATCGACCCAACGTAGAGGCTAACGCCGGCTGGACGTAGGGCTGTTACTCGATCAACAATCGAGGGTCCGAACCAGAATAAGTCGTTTGTCTCTTGCGTTCACCATCGAGTTCTGCATACGCTAAAGCCCGAACAATACTGCCCCGGGGACCCCCGTGGCAGGCTATCGGTGGTAAAACATCGACAGTAGTCTTTTTGGAGTTTTAAAAACTCCACTCTAAACCACTTTTTTCTAAACCACAATTTTACACATCAATGATTCTAAAACTACAGCTTTTTGATACTATGATTTCTCAATACTACGACACCCAAACAAGGCCTTACCTTGGTAGCATGGCATTTGGGTCTGTGACGAAGCCCCAAAAAATTTATATGTACTCCCTTTGTCCGTGAACATAAGGCATGCACGTATTTCAAAATTCAAACTTTGTTATCTTTAACTAATAATTAGTCTAATTATATAAAACTATAAGAGAAATTATAGGTCAAAATATATTTTTGAGGACCGTAGCAAGTCAAATCGTGCCTTATATTTAGGGACGGTGGGAGTAAAAGCAAATGTACCGTCAAAAGTCGAAACTAGAGGTGCTCAAAAGACTATAGTAGCATGGAAATTTTTAGTAGCATATGAAAGTAAATTTGATTTTCTAATTAGTTAGAGTATACCTTTCACAAAAGTCCATGCAAAGTACCATTCATGTGAATATACTACTAACGTAAACATTTGTTTTTTCTTTTAAAACACATTTTTTCTTATTTGCAAAATTAAGGAACATTTATTTATTCATTGTAGCTTTCAACTGATTTCTTTGTTTTCTCGAATACACAAAATATTTGCGTATCATCGTATTAAGAAGAAGAGTTTAAACATATAGACAACGCGTCTCTATCGAGCGTCAAAGGAGGTCGACCTAAAACAGTCATAGCTAGACTAGCAAAAGACCTCTAGTTTCGATATTACATAAATAGAAAAAACAACCAAAACCGACACAGTGGTGCGACCTAGGAGGTGGCCTTGCGCCTTCGCGGCTGCTTGGACAAGTCCTTTCCACCGTCCGGGAAGAGCGCTTCCAGCTCTTCAGCGATGGACACGGTCAGGTTGCCGTTGAGGATCTTGTCAAAGGCCTCCAACTCCGACGCGAATAGTGCTGATGGTCCCTTGGTGTAGCCCATACGCTGCATGATCCGACATCTCGTTTGAAAGCAGGTACTCGAGAGAAGCTCTGATTTCTTTATAGAAGATTCTAGGCATTTACATAGTAAATACTGGATGGGCTTAGTCTAGCCAATCATCGCTCGTGGTCCTGCAATCAATAGGTACTTCTGGCCTGCTATAAGCTGAGCAGTAAGTGTTTGATCCGTGGATCTTATTCGGCTCCAGTTGCTGTCAACTAGTTATAGACGATGCAAGTCAATCTTCTTCTGGACAAAAACCCAATAGAATACCCATCCAAATACATTATTTCTAAACCGATCAATAACGTGATGCTATCAACATAATAATGCAATGGGGGAGATACACCAGGAGTGTAACATGTTTATTTATATTGGACTGATTTGTTTATAGGTTCTAGCATTCTACGCATTGACATTCACTCAGTGTTACTGACAGTCTGATACTCAAGGGGCTTAACAAGTACCACTACTTTAACTAACCATCCTCTGCGCGGTATGAAAAAACAAAGGAAGCCATCCATGCAGCACTAGGCTAGAAGCATGCTGCTGACCTGCTGTGAAGGCTGAACGGTAAGCTTTTGATCCGTCACTCTCATTCGTCTCCAGTTGGTTTTAACTAGTACAGTAAGTTGCAGCAAGTCAATCTTCTTAATAGCAAAAATAGTTTGTTAAACTCCATTCCAGAATAAACTATCTGTGAACCGATCAATAAACGTGATACTATTAGCATAATCATGCAATGAGAGTGCGGCCAAGTGGCGCTGATGCCTGCATACAAAAATGCGATGGCAGATCAAGCAGCGCGGCCAAGTGGTGGCGGTGGCGCCTGCGTACAGAATGCGCATGCCGTTGCCGTGCAGGCGGAACGCAAATATTATGCTCGGCGATAGATCGTGGGTGCAAGCCTGCCGGCCGGCGCGTTGCCCGGCCCGGGTGGCCGGGCGCCCAACCAGACGACAAACGGAGGCGTCGAGCTGGACAAATCTCGGCCAGCATTTCGCCGGAATCCGTCCCCGACTTGTTTCTTTTGCGAGCCAGGAAAGCCCAATTTGGCTTCGGTTTGTCAGGTCTCGCCTTTGACTTGCCTTCCCTTCCGTGGCTTTCCCTGGAGTAACTCCTGCTTCTGAGGTCTGATGGCCGGACGGACTGCGGAGAAAGATGAAGTTGCCAGGGCTCACCATCTCTGCCGAATTTCAGTTCTGGTTGATTGGAATGTACCAGGATTGAACTGCGATCTCCTTCATGCAATTGCAAGCTCAAGACCGAATTGTACGATTCAGTATATACGCAGCTTCAGTGGACCTCAGTGCAGGTCAAAACAGATACTGAGTGAGGTGTACTCCTACCCTACCAGAAATGTAAAAAGGCTTTTTGTTGCTAGTAGATCGTTGATCCTCTATTTCACGAGTTCAAACAGAACACGAGACAAAATAAATGCCGTCGCATTGGACAAATCCTAGAATGCCATAGAAAAGAAGGAAGTGCAGACGTGGATAGCGGCAGGAGCAAAGCACCTAACATGCCTTCTTCAGGGTTTTTAGTCGGTTTCTCATATTTCTTTTGCTCTTTTACGACTTGAGCGTTTCTGTGTAGCCTTTTGTACAGTTTTTTTTTTGGCGCCTATTTTTTTAGCCTTCTACTTCATCCATTCTAATTTCCAAATTATAGCACGTTTTTGTTTTTAGATACATTGTTTTTATTATGTATCTGGATATATTATATATCTAATAAAAGTTACAGTATACTCTCTCCATCCAGAAAAAAAACGCAATTCTGGCTTTGAACCTGGACACGACGTGTGTCCAGATTCAGAGATAGAATTACGTTTTTTTGAATGGAAGAAGTATACCTAAAAAGCTAAAACGTCTTATAATTTAAACCAAGAGATTACATTTTTTTAAAAAAAAATACACAATAGACAACTGTCATGTTGGTTCGTTAACCTTATTTAGTTCCTCCAAACTCCTGAAAAGTGTACTATGCAAAAAGAAGATTCTCCGTCATATCAAACTTGCGGTACATGCATGGAGTATTAAATGTAGACGAAATAAAAAACTAATTGCACAGTTTGCTTTAACTTTGCGAGACGAATCTTTTGAGCCTAATTAGTCAATGTTTAGACAATAATTCACAGATACAAACGAAATGCTACAGTAGAGGATCTTCACTATGTAAAGTTTGCCTGCGCAAACTTTGCCCAACTAAACACCCTAAATAAAGGCGCAGCGGTGAAGGAGTAAGATTCCTTGCACGCATTCGTGTTGCCATTCTTGGCAGCCAACACGATGCGATGGTATATACCACGGCCCTTGCTGGCCGCAGCTAGCTGTTCCTGTGCGTGCGGTTAGCCTCGTGCATCGCAGCACTGGTACGCCTGCACAGTGTAGTAGCAGAGCAGTAGTATTTGTTTAGAAGCATCGGTAAGAGTACTTATCGGTACAAATCCCTAACGAAATTGTACCGCATGCAGTAGCCCTTGAGTAAACGCTAAACACATCGGTAGCACGTGCACGGGCTGAAATCCAGAGGAGCCCGTTCCCGTTTTCAACCGCCATTGTTAACACGCATTTTCAACACACCTTCCAGCCGAGCCGTGCAATTACCGCATCCCACGGACATGATGGACGCTGTTCCCGGCAAGCTACAGTGTCGTGCATCACGTTCCGTTTGACCCACGGGCCCGGCGACACAGGGAACGTGGCGTCCGCGTCCCCCTTGGGCAGCTCCAGCTACAGGCCTACTGCAGCCCAGCAGTCGCAGCCCGAGCGAGGCTTCCCGGAGAGGGGAGCCACGTGATGAGCGTGGAGCGTGGAGCTGCAGCCCGCGCGCCGAGCGCCGTTCGTGTGAACCCGCACGCGGAACCACGCGAGAGAGAATTGCTCGGTCCTCCCGAGCAAATGAATCGACCGCGCGCCGGCGAGAGGGAGGAGGGGGAACGGGAACTGGCGGAGCCGCCTCAGCCGCGCGCTTCGGCGGTTGCGAGCCCTGCAATCCTACGCGGCGGGTTTCCCATCGAAATCGTGATATAGATGCGCTAGGTGAAACGAGCTAGACTGTACCCGGTTCAGGTGGGTGATCCCAGTCGGGCGTCGGATCAGCGAGAATCCTTTCGAATTACTAACGTACTCCTACTTGCTTGCCTGTGGAGCCTGACTGCCTGCCGAACTAACCTGACCGACCGACCGACCTGCGACTGTAGCTAACTAGCTAGCTAGCTAGCGTGCGTGTGTGTAGGCGTGTATAGCTGTACCGAACAAGAGCGAGGTAGCGAATCGGCGTGCGGGCGGTACACACGTACTGTCCGTGTATCGGCGCACATTACTGTCCGCTTGTCCAACGCATGCATTTACTGCTGCTCCTGCTCCTCTACGGTCGATGGCACCGATCGTATCGTAGACTCGCGCAGTGCACGCTGGTTAGCCCAACGGTTACGGTGGTGGATGGTCTCTCTCGACGTGTCTACTGCTTTTGCTTGCAAGTAACAATTCGCCGTCAAAGTTGGCCCGTGCGTGCATCCAAACCCAACCAACGCTTCCGTATCATCAACTCGAGGCCGGCCGGCGGCCGGGTTCCAGCTTCGACTTCATCGAGTCGGAGATCTAGAGTTGTAAAACTGGACTAGCCTTGCAGTTAGAGCTAGGCATTGATACTTGAGGTGCGTTTAGATCCAAAAATTTTTGGATTTTGGTTCACTGTAGCATTTCGTTTGTATTTGGTAATTAGTGTCTAATTATAGACTAATTAGGTTCAAAAGTTTCGTCTCGCGATTTCTTGATCAACTGTGTAATTAGTTTTTTTTTCGTCTACATTTAATACTCCATGTATGTGCCGTAAGATTTGATGTGATGGTTACTATGTAAAATTTTTTGGGAACTAAACGGGGCCTTGATCGATGCTGCAAGATGGAGTATAGTATAACGGCCACTAATGTACAATTAATGTACGAAACTGCACCTGTACTATATTCGCAGCGCCACCACAAAGTCGTTAAGTCTATAAACACAAATCACAAATGCAGTGCAGTACGTGTACGCGTATTATACTAGGGCTACTTCCATTATTATACTCCTACTCTACGACGACTCCGTATCGCAGTGCACGGTGGCAGTCCAGTGGATGGTCTCGACGTGTCTTACTCCTAAGTGCAGGTAAACAACTCGCCGTCAAATTTGGCTGGGTGCGTGTACCCGATCCCAACCAACTTCCGTATCATCAGCTAGAGGCCGGGGTTCCAGCTTCAACTTCATCGTGCAGTTGATTAGGCGCTGTTGCTGCGAGATGGGACGGACTTGGGACTCGGGAGTGAACCAGCCGTAAGTGTACAATGTATGGAACTACACTAATATACTGCTACGTACTAGTATAACACTGCCAGTACCAAGTACGTAATATACTTTGACGCCGGAACTGCGGAACATATACTAGTCTTTCCAGTCTACATAATTGCGGGCGCAGGGACAGAGTGTCGACTGTCGAGAGAGAACAAATATACAATCTCAGCTCACACTGTTGCCGAGAACATCAGTTAATACTCGTGGTTACGGCAAGTTAAACACAGAGATGAATCAGCTCGCAACAAGTGCCTAGATGCCAACGGCAGGGCCATCAATGCTATCGCTACAAGTTCTACGGAGTAAGCGCGTGTTTAGTTGGGGGAATTTGGAAATTTTGGCTACGGTAGCACTTTCGTTTTTATTTGGCAATTAGTGTTCAATCATGGACTAATTAGGCTCAAAACGTTCGTCTCGTAATTTTGCAACTAAACTGTGCAATTAGTTTTTTTTTTCGTCTACATTTAATGCTCCATGCATATATCGCAAGATTCGATGTGATGGGTACTGTAGCATTTGTTGAGAATTTGGAGTAGCAACTAAACATGCGCTAATATAACTCCGATGAGCAGAGCAAAGCGAAAACAATAACCTCACGTTACCCTCCTCCTACTAGTAAGGGCGCGTTTAGTTGGCAAAATTTTTTGGTTTTGGCTACTGCAGCACTTTCGTTTGTATTTGGTAATTAGTGTCTAATTATGGACTAATTAGGTTTGAAAGTTTCGTCTCGCGATTTCTCACCTAACTGTGCAATTAGTTTTGTTTTTCGCCTATATTTAGTACTCCATGCATGTGCCGCAAGATTCGATGTGACACTTTGGGCTGAAAATTTTTGGAATCTAAACAGTGCCTAAGTCCGTCCTAACATAAACTGCTGCAGAGGGAGTCAAATGCCCCGTGTTGGATCGACAACAACAGCCGGCTCCCGAGATATGCCACTGTTTTATTTACTCCTATATCTCCGATGGTGTAATGTAAGCTGAGAGTCTGAGACGGGATCAGTGCACTGTCAACGCAACAGGCTGTAAACGGCTCTAGTTTAACCTGGCGTCGGGCGCCGATGCCGTCATCGGTCATCGTTTTTTTTTTATCGCTGCTGGCATAGCAAGCAAAAGGGAAAGAAACGCAGAGCTTGACATGACCGATTAATGGAGCCTTTAAACCCTAACCTGCTTCTTCCATCTTGAAATTAGGAACCCTAACCAACTTTTGGCGTCCCGGTTTACTGAACCTCGCCAGGCTCAGGCGAACACGCACTAATTACTAAACACTACTACTGGCAACAGTAGTGGTTTGCCACGCATGAACGCATCAGCACTCAACAGCATGAATTTTCCGGGCTGTGTGTTCAGATAATTGGAAAGGTGTTTTCGCAAAAAGAAAAAAGAAAGATAATTGGAAAGGTGAACAGTCATCGGTCAGGTCTTGATGCTATCAGTAGGGCGCGCAGTCTCGGTGCAGCGACTGATGCGTGGCAGTGGCTGCGCTGTTCTTGCTTGCATGCTTCTTCTTCCTCCAGCAAGTTGGCCCCGACCCCGGCTTCAAAAAAAAAAAAAGTTGGCCCCGACCCCGATGATAATGGCATCAGCGAGCACACGGCCAAATGCCGTAGTTACTGCACGAAACCTGCTAGATCGGCAGTCAAAACTGGAGAGATTTTTCAAGAAAACGTGCCTGGCAACAAGTGGCAAGAGAGGAGTCAATCGTGACGGAAGCAAGCGGCGGATCTCCATTGGGAGATGCACAAGCGGCTGGGCACAAGAAAAGTGCAGGGATGGTAGCAGCACATAGGATTTGTTCCGCAGTGGATGCGTGGCATGAGCCTAGAAAGAGGTCCAGCTGGGATTCCAGCTAATTCAGGAATCAGGTATGAAATGTCAATACTGTTAAGGCAGTGAAAGTAACAGTTAACGGAACAGAAAGCCACGTACTACTGCATCATGATCTGCGAGGTACCGGAACTTTGACTTCACGTCTTCATAGTTCAGAAAAAGGGAACAAAGGGTGGTCATGTGGTTTCCATTATACGATCAACAGCAGCCAGCTCGTTTCTGGAATTCTGCCCAACCTTCACAGAGACTTCTCAGCTACGAACCACAAAATCAGATTACTGCATAAAAGCCTGCTGCTCATGAACTTTATTGACTGTTTCACCGTATTTGCATAGTCCAGTTTCAGATTCTCACATCTCAAATGTGACATGCCAAGTCCCGGCAGCAGGCCACCATCATTCCGTTGAACCAAAGATAGCAGTAATGATAAATTTAAGTGTTTAACAAACATTACACCCAAATCCTAACCAAGCCGTCATTATCACCATATACTTACACAGATACTACATACTTTGACCAGTATAAATGCCTAGCTGGCAACTGTTTATCTATCACTATATGACTGACAGTGTCACACATATACCATATAATAATTTTCTCATGCACGAACTCCACAAATCGGTGTGGGCGTTATTATCACTTATGGTAAAGGGTAACGCATGCATGAAACACGGTCTCACGTCTTACTGCTGGGCACACTGTACCCTCGGACCAGCATCCTCCTCGTCTTCGTTGTAGGCTTCCTGCCGCCTTTGGTGCTTCCTGCGCCTCATCTCCTCTTCGATGTTGACATCATGCATGATGGTCTCCTCGCACTGATCCACCTCCATGTCTGACAATTGAGCCCTGGGCCTCTGTGGCAGGACCTTCTCGAGTGCCCGGCATTGGTCATGTGAGAGGGCGCCAGATTCTGGGAACTCGATGTTGAATTCCACAAAGAGACGGCCCTTCATGAAGGACCGACCATGCTGGGGCACACCCTCATCATTTATGGCCTTGTGTTGACCTTTTTTTGAACAAAGTTTGAGTTGAATCATTTCCAAAAGTCAAGCTCGATAGAATTTACAGACCAAAGCAGACTTAGGTGTCAAACCCAAAACAGTACCATCTAGATTGTAGAAGTGGGAACATACCAGGCTTAATAATTTCACCAGGATTGGACTTGATTAGAAGCTGCCTACCATCAAGATGGGTCAGAATGAACTGGAATCCACATAAAGCCTCTGTCAGAGAGATTGTGTGCTCGATGAACAGGTCATCATATTTCCTCTTGAATCTTGGGTGCTCTTTAACTTGCAAGACGAAAACAATGTCTCCTGTCACTGTGTCAGGCTGCAACATGATGGACGGCATATTGCAATATTAATTGTGGCAAATGCAGTTATAAATAACTCAATGGAAGTGTATACGCCTGCATCTTATGGCTACAGGAAAGGGGGTGAATTGAGCTCACAGCTTGATCAGCTTCACCCTGGAACACAATCTTTTGGCCATGCTGCATTCCTTTCTCAATATGAACCTCAAGAACCTTCCTCTCCTGAACAACTTTGCTGGCTCTGCAGCTTGGGCACCTATCCCTTTCACTTATGATTTCACCTGATCAAGGATACATGATTACAATCACAAGAATGGCTCAAGCAAAACGCATTTTGCAGGAAGATACACACAAATGGAATAAGAGTAGCATACCTGACCCTCTACATTCAGGGCAAACAGTGTTCATCTGTTGGATCATGCCTAATCCTATCTGTCTTGTTATAGTCCTCATTCCTACACCATGACATCTGTAGCATGTTCCAGGTGCTCCAGACTTGGTTCCTTCACTGGAAATAGGGAAAAGAAGCAACAAAAAATGTGAGACATCGTTAGACTTGTAATGTAGAAGATCATTCCTTGCTCTTCAGAGAGAAACAATAAAGTACAGTGTAAGATAATATTATTATGATACAACTTCAAAGGCCTAGCAAACTGTGGTTAAAATGAGTGAAATAAACAAGTTAGTTCTTACTGTCAGGTGGGCTTGAACAGGATAATTCGGGTGGGCTTGATTTCATCACGGTTTAAAGGGGGGCCGATAAGTTAGTTAGATTCACCTAGGTCTTGTTTGGATGCGCATGTATCCACCTCAATCCATGTGTGTTGGGGTGGTTTGTTGTGGAATTTAGTTAAAACATGATTCAACATTACAAGTCTAATGATGTCATAATAATCCAAACAAGGCCTAAGTGTTCAGTGTAGCACGTTTAAATTGACAGTATAGGACTACTCCCCGCCGCTTAGTGCCGCCCCGCTCCGCCCTGCCGCTCTGTGGCCCCGCGCCGGCGGCCCGCGCTGCTCCGCGCGACCCTGCACCCGCCCCGCCGCCCTGCGGCCCACGCGGCCCCGTGCCGGCGGCTTGCGCTGCGTACGCTGGCGACCTGTGCTGCTCCGCGCGACCCTGCGCCGTGCCCTGGAAGTCGCTCCGCGTAGCTCTGTGCGCCCATGGCCGGGCCATAGAGCTCCCCTTTGGAGCTCGTCGTACAGTCCCATGGCTGGGCCCTGGAGCTCGTCCAGCACCGCCATGGCCGTCCTGACCTCGCGATAGAAAGGCCGTGGTGGAGCCCCTGCTCCCACGCGAGTGAGACGGGGAAGGCACGGTGCCGATGTGGGTCGTCTGCAGCTTCCGTCGTCACCCGTCTGGCGAATCAACTCCGCGGACTCCATCTTCCGTTGTCGCCATTGGCTTCTACTTCTGGTCCAGCGGCCACCTCTTGGTGCGGTTCTCTGCTACGAGTTGCTCTTTCTGATCTGCTTTGCCGCTGCTAGGTGGTGTGGACGTGCTCAGTTCTGCTCTGCTCGGTGCTGATCTGCTCTGCTGCTGCTTGGTGGTCTGCTCTGCTCGGTGCTGATTTGTTCTGCAACTGCTTGGTGCTGATCTGCTGCTACTGATCTGCTCTGCTCTGCTCTGCTCGGTACTGATCTGTTCTGCTGCTGCTCGACTAACTTCGCTAGAGTTGAGCTCCCCTCCATGGCTCGGCAGGTTTGCTACCCTGGCGCTCTCCTCGAACTTGAGCATGATCCTGCTCTTGCGGAGTTAGTCGAGGACTGGGATTTCTCTCCGGGTAAGAGATTCCAAGCTGAAGTCCTTCACAAGTTTTCTTCTTCGGTGCATCACCCATCATCGTCTCCGGATGGCTCGTTCAGTCGTTCTTCATGCTTGTGGTTTTCCGAAGATACCTCTTTCGTTTGACTGAAGAGTCGGTTGCTATGGCTCTTCACTGTTGCCTGGGTGGCTCTCCTGCTGGATTTCATGTTTCCTATCTGCAAGATCGACATTTCCGCTTTTCTATTGCCTCGAAGCATGTGGGTTTGTTGGTTCGTGCCCTTAAGAGGATTACCACTGATCACTTTGACATCTACTTCCACATGTGGCGTGATGGAGGTGAAAACTGGAAACTCGAGCACAAAAAATGGGAAAAAGAAGAGAAGGAAAGCTGGTCAGCTGTGATCAATAAAAACAAACGCAAGATATCTGCCAAGAGGGTTTCTTTTCATAAAAAGCTTATCCAAGATTCTCCAGTTCATAAATCTCGTCCTAGGGAGCTTTCGTCGATGATCAAGATTGGTGCTATTTTCTGCCCTCTTACGACGGACTCCTGCAATGTTTTGAGGAAATCTTCAATTTCTTTAGATTATGAAAGAGGTTTTGGTTCTCTTGCTAACCAAGTGTGGGATGCTGCTAATGTTACTCATGGTGATGCTCCTATCGAGTATACCTGCTCTTCGAGAGCTAGGCGGACTGATGTCCCAATCCAGAAGGTTTTTCAAAATCTCAAAAGAGATCTCCACATTAACACCAATCTTGATCAGGCCGCCAATACTCAGCCGTCAACAAGGTTTAATGTCTGGTCTCCTCCCCAGGGTGAACGCTTTAGTTTTTTCCCAAATCATGCAACTCGCCTTTGTTTCAGATGCTCAAGTTCAGCTCATCTTGTTAAAGATTGCTGGGGGGAGACTCGTTGTATTTACTGCTTCAATTATGGTCATCGTGCCCGTTACTGTGCTAAGAGACGATCAGACCTCAAGCGTAAATGGGCCACTAAGCCCAGCACACAACCCTCGGGTGAAGACCATGGCGGAGAAGGAAGAAAAAATTATATTCAATGGTCCCTTGGGCCCAATTCACCTGATGACGCTGTTCATTCTATGCTCGGCTCCCATGATTGTACTCATTGTATTCTCTCTAGTGTTATGGAAGAGGAACAAGGTTATGCTGTGATGGTTGATGCTGCTTCATGCCATGCTGCCCCTGCTCTTCTACAGCTTGGACAGGGCAATGAAAAGAAAATCTCTATTGACAGGCAGCATGATGAGCAAGAAAATTTAGTGGCTGAACTTGCTGGTATCCAACAAAACAAAGCTCTTGCAATCAGCAACTCTCCAATGCCTGTTGTGATCGATAACACGTCTGAAACTAACCAAGATCAACTGCAAGTTAATCAGCAGCAGGTCACTGATCCTCTAGCTCTGACTGTCACAACAGGAAGCAACATCAACAGGCTGCCAGAAACTCACAAGGTCATTGATCAGAGACATGCCATCTCAAAATTCATTGCTGATGGGCTAAGGCAGCTAATTGTCAACCAAAGCAATGACGCCTCCAACAAGATAATGGGAAGCCTCAACATTTCAAACTCCCTGATCCACATTTCCCAACACTTCCATATTGGGGCAGGGCAAAGTACCGAAGTGATTGTGGATTCACTGAACCTAGAACAGAACAGCACGCTGGTGAACCAGGAGAGGGCTCAAGAATATAACTCAGATTGCAAACAACCTTGCAATAGTGCCTGCCAAACCTGGGACTACTGCAGAGCAGAATGACAGAGTACAGAAGGAAGCAATCACTAATATCCTGGTCTCTGGCCTTAGACAGATAATGAACAATCAGCTAAACATTCAAGGCTCAAGGCCTTTAGGAAGTCTGGCTGTGCCTGTACTGGAGGTCCAAAGGCATCAGACTAGTATGATTGTAACAAGAACCACCCCGATTACTAAGGTGTACTACAGAAGGAAGTTTAGGAAAAACAAAAGCTGTCAGGCTAACATGAGAAACAATCAAATGCAAGAGGAAAGAGCTCAAATATTTCCTGAACCAGTTGAAGATTACATGGTCATACATGAGCAACTTGATGAGGAAGATTACAGTACCAGAAAACCTTTGAGAAGAAAGAGGAAGTGCAGTACTCCAGTTTCAGCAAAAAAACTCAGAAGAAGTGACAGACTAAACAAGGCTCTTGATGGTCACAAACCCAAACAGGCTTCACCTCCCAAGGGTCAGATAGCCAGAAACAAAAGCAAGGGCAAGAAAGTTTCCCTACAGTCATCCATCAGGGGCAAACTCTTGTTTCCTCCTTCCTGCTCAGATGCTGAATTTCCAGATTTATCTATCATAAAGAAACACACTGAAATAGGGAACACTTACCCAGAAATTCCGGAAAAAGTCTACATAACCCCTTGACCTATGTCTTTGTGTCTATTTCACCACCTGAACTATGAAACCATGTATTTAGCACCCTAAACTTTTCCAAACCAGACATTTAACCCCTTGTAGTGGTTTTGGCTCCTTGATTTGATGACGTGGCTCCTGGATTTGCCAACATAGCAGTCCAAGCTGGCTCACATAGACATATTGGCGCTCCGGCCCACACGTCATAGATAGGGGAGACCGAGCACAGGGCACACCCTCCTGCCGGCGCCGAACGGCAGCAGCTCGAAGCGCTGCCCGCTGAAGTCAACAGCGGCGGCGCTGCTACCCAGGAATCTCTCCGGCACGAACTCCAGGACACGCTCTCCCACGTCGCGGGGTACCGGCTGATGGCCCAGGCATTGACCAGCACGCGTCGTGCGTGCCGGGACGTGGTACCCCAGGATCTCGTCGTCTGCAAGCGGCTCCCGGGGCACAAGCAGCGGCAACGGCACGTGCAGCCGGAGCTTCTCCTTCACCACGGCCTTCAGGCAGTCCAGCTGGGCGACGCATTGACGCCGCCGCCGCCACGGGTTGAGCCGCCGGCCGCCGTGCAGACCTCTTCGTGGGGTCTGCGTATTGCACGGGTGGGTGACGAGCTCCGCCATGGCCCATTCCATCCACGCGGTTGTGGTGTCCGTGCCTCCCACGAACATCTCCTGCCGAGTGCCCACAACGCCGCCGGTGCATGGTTTGATTATGATACACGAAAGAGATCGATTCTACTACTACATATGCATGTATCTCCAACAACTAAAAAGAACAAAGTGTGGACATCGTTTTGGTGCGACAATTGCCTTGGTTCGTCCGTCTGCCACCCCATGCGATCGATCCCACCTCCGTGCGACAATCACGGCAGTTGTTGATTTTCCTTGCATGCAGTTATTGATTTTCCTTGCATGAGACCCGCGTGCGGTGGCAATCATGGCAGTTTCCTTCCATGCAAAAGGAAGTGCTCCCTCGCGCGACCATCACGCCTATTGTGATATAACTTTCTTGCATGCAAAAGGAAACTACTATCATCAACAACAACAACAAAGCCTTTAAGTCCCAAACAAGTTGGGGTAGGCTAGAGTTGAAACCCATCAGAAGCAATCAAGGTTCAGGCACGTGAATAGCTGTCTTCCAAGCACTCCTATCTAAGGCTAAGTCTTTGGGTATATTCCATCCTTTCAAGTCTTCTTTTATTGCCTCTACCCAAGTCAACTTCGGTCTTCCTCTGCCTCTCTTCACGTTACTATCCTGGCTTAGGATTCCACTACGCACCGGTGCCTCTGGAGGTCTCCGTTGCACATGTCCAAACCATCTCAACCGGTGTTGGACAAGCTTTTCTTCAATTGGCGCTACCCCTACTCTATCACGTATATCATCGTTCCGAACTCGATCCCTTCTTGTATGACCGCAAATCCAACGCAGCATACGCATTTCCGCGACACTTAGCTGTTGAACATGTCGTCTTTTCGTAGGCCAACGTTCTGCACCATACAACATAGCAGGTCTAATCGCCGTCCTATAAAACTTGCCTTTTAGCTTTTGTGGTACCCTTTTGTCACATAGGACACCAGACACTTGCCGCCACTTCATCCACCCTGCTTTGATTCTATGGCTAACATCTTCATCAATATCCCCGTCCCTCTGTAGCATTGATTCTAAATATCGAAAGGTATACTTCCTAGGCACTACTTGACCTTCCAAACTAACATTTTCCTCCTCCCGAGTAGTAGTGCCGAAGTCACATCTCATATACTCAGTTTTAGTTCTACTGAGTCTAAAACCTTTGGACTCCAAAGTCTCCCGCCATAACTTCAGTTTCTGATTCACTCCTGTCCGGCTTTCATCAACTAGCACTACATCGTCCGCGAAAAGCATACACCAAGGGATGTCCCCTTGTATGTCCCTTGTGACCTCATCATCCATTACTAAAGCAAACAAATAAGGGCTCAAAGCTGACCTTTGATGTAGTCCTATCCTAATCGGAAAGTCATCCATGTCTCCGTCACTTGTTCGAACTCTAGTCACAACATTGTTGTACATGTCCTTAATGAGTCCGACGTACTTCGTTGGGACTTTATGTTTGTCCAAAGCCCATCACATAACATTCCTTGGTATTTTATCATAAGCCTTCTCCAAGTCAATAAAAACCATGTGTAGGTCCTTCTTCTTCTCCCTATACCGCTCCATAACTTGTCTTATTAAGAAAATGGCTTCCATGGTTGACCTTCCGGGCATGAAACCAAATTGGTTCATAAAGACCCGCGTTATTGCTCTCAAGCGATGCTCGATAACTCTCTCCCATAGCTTCATAGTATGGCTCATCAACTTAATTTCCCGGTAATTCGTACAACTTTGAATATCCCCTTTATTCTTGTAGATCGGTACCAATATACTTCTCCTCCACTCATCAGGCATCTTGTTCGATCGAAAAATATGATTGAACAGCTTGGTTAGCCATACTATAGCTATGTCCCCGAGGCATCTCCACACCTCGATTGGGATACCATCCGGTCCCATCGCCTTACCTTCTTTCATCCTTTTCAACGCCTCTCTGACCTCAGATTCTTGGATTCTCCGCGCAAAGCGCCTATTGGTGTCATCAAAAGAGTCATCCAACTGAAAGGTTCTGTCCATATTCTCACCATTGAACAATTTGTCAAAATACTCTTGCCATCGATGTCGGATCTCATCCTCCTTCACCAAGAGATACTCCATTTCATCCTTAATGCACTTAACTTAATGCACTTAACTTGGTTGAAGTCCCGTGTCTTTCTCTCACGAACCCTAGCCATCCTATAAATGTCCTTCTTTCCTTCCTTCGTACTCAAATGTTGGTAAAGATCCTCGTACGCTCTACCCTTTACCACACTTACAGCTCGCTTTGCAGTCTTCTTTGCCACCTTGTACTTCTCTATGTTGTCCACACTCCTGTCATGGTACAAGTGTCTATAGCATTTTTTCTTCTCCTTAATAGCCCTTTGGACTTCCTCGTTCCACCACCTAAGTATCTTTAGCCTCACGTCCACTTCCTTTGGTTACTCCACACACCTCTCAGGCCACCTTCCGAATGTTGGTTGCCATCTTGTCCCACATGTTGTTTATGTCGTCTTCTTTCTTCCAAGAGCCCTCTTTGATAACTCTTTCCCTGAATACCTCTGACGTCTCCCCTTTCAGTTTCCACCACTTTGTTCTTTCAATCTTAGCTTGTTTATCCCTACGGGCACGCACCTGAAAACAAAAATTTGCCACCAAAAGCTTATGTTGAGAAACAACACACTCCCCTGGTATCACCTTGCAATCCAAGCATGCTCGTTTGTCCTTTCTTCTTGCGAGGACAAAGTCAATCTGGCTACAGTGTTGTCCGCTCCTGAAGGTCACTAGATGAGATTCTCTCTTTCTAAAGAAAGTGTTGGCTATCATCAGGTCAAAAGCTACCGCGAAGTCCAAAACTTCCTCCCCCTCCTGATTCCTACTACCATACCCAAAACCTTCATGAACTGCCTCGAAACCTGCGCTTGTAGTACATACATGCCCATTAAGATCTCCTCCTATAAAAAGCTTCTCACTACTAGATATAGCTCTAACCAGGCCATCTAAGTCTTCCCAGAACTGTTTCTTAGCACTCTCGTCGAGGCTTACTTGGGGGGCATACGCACTAATTACGTTCAAGACCATATCACCAACGACAAGCTTGACTAAGATAATCCTATCTCCTTGCCTTCTCACTCTCACCACACCATTTTTGAGGCTCTTATCAATCAAAACTCCTACTCCATTTCTATTCGCGACTGTCCCTGTGTACCAAAGCTTGAAACCTGTATTGTCCACCTCCTTCGCCTTCTGACCCTTCCATTTAGTCTCTTGAACGCATAATATATTTACACGCCTTCTAGTCGCGGTATCAACTAATTCTCTTAACTTACCTGTAAGTGACCCTACATTCCAACTACCTAAAAGAAAACTACTATCAATCAATCAAATCAAATCAAATAAGAAATTATTCTCATCAAGAGGTTATGATTTTCCTTCATGCAAAACAATTGAACATGATTATCTACCACGTTGCGGTGGCGATCGATCCCTGCGGTGGCGATCACGCCGCCAGCTGACGGGAGGTGGCCGTTCACTGGCCTCAGCTAGCAAGAGGACAATCTCGCCCTCGCCCGCGTCGTCCAGGAGCTAGCAAGAGGCCAATCTCGCGGGGTCGATTGCGCCCAGGCCGGGCACTTCGCTGATCGTTGCTGATTCCTCCTGCTTTTTGCAGGAACGGGCATACATGATGCTGCCGGTGGCGAGTACATGATCTCGAGGCCTTCGCGTGCCCCCTGTAGGACACCGAGGAGCTCGACGTTGCCGACAGGCTGATGGCGCTCGTTGAAATCGGTGATTGTGAGTGTACAGACCAGTGTCAAAATTCAGTCAACCTTGATAATCTTTTTTTCCTATTTTTGTATGGTGCTTAATCTGCCGCTGTACCATGGCAAGCCATTGAGCAGGATGATGCTGGGGACGATGATGAGGAAGAAGATGATGGGGTTCATACACCGTTGATATTTTCTATCTAATCTTTGCACGACTCTATTGTCACGTGTAATTTTGTACCTTCGGATAGTTTCATAAAAAAAATACTAAGATTATTGCTGGTAATAATACAAACAGGGACTGTTTAAGGTAGTGAAATATCTTACTACATCATTTCTCTGAGCTCTAGAATTAATAAGGTGGTAGTATGTACTACTAAATCATAATCTGGAGCTGGTAGCCATAATTGGCTTCTTGCTAGAAAGAGATAGAATGCTAATCGAATTTACATAATCTTGTGATGATGTTCCCACCTCTGTGAACAAGCAGGCATGACACAGCAACTGCTGGATTGTTCAGATAAGCAAGGGAAATGGTTGTTTTTGTCTCCCTGTTTTCTTTAGCTTAACAAACTTAATTTATGACTATTGCGCTGGTTATTTATGCATTCCATTAGACATCAATGATTCATTCGTGATTTGTTGCCTGTAGATGTAAAATAACAATCATACTAATATCCATTGTTTTAATATTTGTCTGATCTTTTCATGTTTAAATGGCGTAAGTTTTGTCCCTTTTCTTTGAGATGGATTTTTTCTTTTTTTTACTAATAACCCGCATATGATAAAGCAGCTGAGGGCAGAATCAAGGATGATAGCACTGTTGAAGACAGAGCCACCGATGACAAAGCTGTTGAGACAGAGCAAAGAATGATGAGGACATTGAGGACGAAATAAAGGATGATAAGGCCGTTGAACGTCAAGTCACTAATGATAAACCTATTCAGAGCAAAGTAACTAATGATAATGCCATTGAGGACAGAGAGATTGAAGGTAAAGCCACTGAAGAGGCAAAGGAGATTGATATTTGGATGAAACTCCGAAATGTGATCAGATTTGGGGCACTGACTATGGAATTGCTAATACTGAAGAAAACCTAGCTGATAATGGCAACTAAGTTTCGTATAAAAATAATGAGGCTGCTCTTGAGGTTTCTCTCTACTCTGTGGTGCTAGAGCATGGTTGTTCATCACATAAGTTTCATACGCTAGCTCCCCATTTATCTAGGATTTACATTCATGCATCAAAATTTTGGTCCTCAGATAGGAAAGCTTCAGTTGCAAAAAAATCAGTTTCTGGGCTTCTGCTTGTTTCAAAATCTCGTGGCAATGATGTTTCAAGGTAAATTATGACTATGCTCTACCGCTTGTTTCCCTTATTGTTGTTAGCATCAATTCTTTCAGATCAAAATTTAAGAAGTAAGAACCTATTTTGATGTAGGCTGACATTTTGGCTATCGAACACATTTGTCCTAAGAGATCGTTGCACAAACATTTGGTACTTCACGGCACTCAAGTCCATTTAAGGTTTTCAGCACAAATGGTGCAAAGAAGCCTGAGAGGAGTTTCGCTACAACACGATGGAAAAGTAACTACAATGGCAAGTATACCCAATATCATGAAGCTGCTAGATGATTGGCGCGAAACTAGCATATTGTAGATGCATTGGAGAAGATGTGGTGGCATATAAAGGTTAACCCTATTACTGTGGCACTTTCCAAAAAGCTAAGTATGGCTCCTGTAAAACAGTGATGAGTAAAACCTACTGTAAACTAATTCATTTTTTAGTTTTCTGAAGGATTTTCATTTCACATGCAATGACACCCCACATGCAAACCCCTGTAGAAGATTTGTCAACTCCAAAGATTGAGAGGTTGTTAGGGCTTTCTGGGTGATCAGCAACATAGGAGTTTTTCTATTGATCTCTGGAAAACTGCATTTGATGATGCATTCAGCAGAAGTTGTCATCTTCGTGCTGGTGGACATGAGTGTGGATGTTTACCAGTGTTGGCAAAATTGGTATGCTTTCAGATGCTGATTTTTGTTTCTTTGGTTATGTGAAGTCATGAAATTTTTTATGTTTCTATCATGTGATGGAGCATTGCGTAGCTCATTTAGATATTGTTATGTTTAATGCCATCCTTCGTGAATCAGAGAATGAGATACCCACAGATACTATATCTGACCCAATTGTGGACTCAAGAGTTCTGCCGATTCTAGCTGGCGACTTAAGCTTTGGATCAGGCACACAGCTTAAGAACTCTGTATGTGCTTAAATTATGAAATGCTTGCAATTGCATGATGAACAAACAAACAACCTAGAATAGGGACTATGCATGACACCTCCCTTGCACTATTGATTGTTAACACATGATATATACTTCTGTAGGTTGGGAATTGGTCCAGATGGTTGTCTGATACGTTTATAGTTACCTGTCCAAATCTAATTATCTTGTTCCGAAAGATATTACCTTTGTCTAGTCAAGTTAGAAGGTAAAATACTAATGATTTCTTGAACTTTATAATGGTCTATACAACATGAAGACTTATGTAATATTGGTGTTCCGTACATCATACTTATAGGTAATAGTACAACACATGTTCATACATATGTTATCGTAACATTGTTTTTTCCGTTGCAATGCACGAGCATTTACCTATATTTACATATATACTCGAACTTATGTACAGAATGGTATGGAGATGCAGCGGAACTTATTCGTGGATTTATTGGCGCACGAAAGAAATGAATATCGGAGATTTCTTCCTGCCGATATAAAACATTATCTTAGCCGCATCACGGAAAGATCTATACAGTAGAGCCTGTGAGCCTGCGATGTCGCACTCTCCGTGACTGTGTTAAATTCATAAACTTTACTTTTTGGATTAAATGTCACTTTAACGTTAGTATTTAATTTTTTACAGTATTGTTATCTTATCGTGCGATCCGTGTGT